>NW_022900924.1:34568115-34582676 GCF_012274545.1 Fukomys damarensis
TTTTTTTTTTTTTTTTTGGTACCGGGGATTGAACTTGGGTCCTTGCGCTTGCAAGGCAGGCCACAGAACCGCTGAGCTAAATCCCCGGCCCCGAGACAGAGAGATTTAAAAACTTTGTCAAATATGTTTTCGGCAATGTTCTACATTTCCTTAAAAACCACGTAGTCCACTATTACCTTTTAACATTGTATTCACTTTTTTCTCGATAATCCATTTTTAACATCACTCTTACTTAGCATTATCATCCTTCAAACTTTTCTTCTCTTCCACAGAAACTCTGTACTTTGTGAGACCTATTTATTGTTTGTGAAGAACATCTGTTGCTAGGTACTGCTATTCTTTAACATGTTTATTAATGTAGAAAAATATTTTCCGGTCTGCTGTACGTAATGTTTTTTTCAAGTACCCTAAGCCTCTTGATTTAAAAAGATAAGAGTATTGAGAGATGCAGTAAGAAAATAAAGGAATTCGGTGATGTGGTATGGTAAAAGCTGGTTAAAATGTGGGCTACAGATAAAGTCCTAGGATGAAAGCCAGAAAGTAATTTGTCTTTTAAGAGTAAGAAGGTTTCATATGACAACACTGCCTCTTTAGTGATCACTTTTTAGTTAGTTATTGTGTACATAGTTTTTCAATTTTTATTGAAACAATTGACAAGAAAAAGCTACTCTGAAAGTGGTTATTTTAAGTCAAATTTGTGTTTCAAACCATTATCATTAGCAACAATCTATTATATTAATTCCCCACTGAGTGAAAAATATTTTGCTAAAAAAGGCAAGATTCTTATAGTGTACAGAATACAGATACTTTGTGTTAAAAAGGGTTATTCTAATCTTTTCCCATACTTTCAAATTGTAGATTTTTAAAACCATGTGGGCTTTAAAAAAAAAATCAATATTTGGGTTTAACATTTCTTTTTCCATTTCTTATTTATTTTGGAAATTTTCCCTTTACTGTAGAACAGCAAAAAATGTATTACACTTCGTTGTGTATCTCTGTGTATATGTTATAGGCAGGACAAGTGATGTGTGAATTTATGTGTGTGCGTGTGTGTGAGAAAGAAAGAAAAGTTACTGGAGCATACTTTTTATATCTAGCTTTGTACTTTATGAATGCAGGTTTTTGCCCTGGACTTAATGTAACATCACTTGACAATTCAGTAAATGAAGATATTCATAATTACTCTTGTTAGCCATAGTAGCAGGAATAAACATAATCTAACTATATAAAATTCTCTATAATAACATAGTTTTCTTTGAAGATATTTTTCAACATGTATTCAGAATAGGTAAGAATGAGTTTTCATTGCATAAATATTTTGTCATTATCTTTCTTGTATTATTTGTCAAAATTAAATTGCACAAAAAATAAAATTTTCTGTTTTGTAATTTGCAATTTCCAGGTAAAATTTGAAATGGTCTTTATTTTATAATGAACTTAAAAAATCTTGTTCTTTGTCAAGCCTACAAAACTTGAATCTAAAGCAAGCTTTTTATAGCTGGGTTATAAACTCTTGAAAAATGGTCTCTATAATAGAAATGCTGGCATTACTTTAAATCTAGCAGTGCTGGGAGGCAGCCTTCAATCTTCATGATTTGCTGACAATATAGAAGTTTGTTTTCAGATACATCCGCAATGCCTATCTTGAGCATTTCAGATTGTAGAGAAAGAAGTGTCTTCCTCTTTTGGAGGAAAGAGAACGTATTCATTTTGCAGAGAGCAGCATAAGTGGAAATGGATTTAGTCTGCTGTACATATCACTTAGTGCTTCCTAAATTTTGTTATATATTTTTGTTGCAACATGGGGCTTCCCAACTGGTGGTTGTGCAAATATTGTTCTACTTCTTTTTCTTCCAGTGTCTGGGAAAAGGAACTATATAATCTCTAGAAATATAGCAAAGAATTTCATCTTGTTCTTCTTTCAAAAATTTTGATGCATTCACCTCTTATGGAAAATGCTTAATCACTACGAGTTTATTGTCCAAAGGTGTTCTTGTGTTGATGGTTCATTTGTACACAAAGAATGGCTATAAACTAAGAATAACATTAAAAAAATTTTGACCTTAGTTTACTTTTAGCTCTGCCATTTTTTGGCTTTCTGTAGATTCAGATAATTCAGTCACTCAGTCATTAAATATTTGAAAACCAGTTGTGTGCTAAAATATTTGCATCATCTGGTGATAATTTCAGAGATAGGATTCCTTGCAGTTCACTGGACTCCACTTCCAGTCTTTGCTCTATGATATTAAAAGTTAGACATGTGTATATCTTTAATAACATGCATCTGCTAGAAACACAAACAAGATTTTAGATATGTCTTTCTTAAGGCAAATTTTGATACTTTTGTCTTTCAAAGAAGGGATGTATGGAACCATGTTAGTTCCTGCAGTCTGAGAGCAGTATGACACAATTATTTCCAAAACAATCTCAGGGATGATATGTGTGTTTTGTGCTATTAGAATATTTTTGATGTTTGAAACCATGAAATACTTGTTTAAAAATTTAGTGGGAACTAACGTCTAAGAAAAAGGGTGAGGGGCAGATCTTAGAAAGCTTTGGAGGGTAATTTAACTTTTTGTTCTGTTTAATGTGAGGAGCCTTTGAAAGGGTCTGAGTGAGGGAGGGATTGACATGAGTTGACTTCCTTTGCCCCTCTTTAAATCTGTTCTTAAAAACTACAGCTAGAGTCCATGTCTTCCTATCATGCTTCTGGTTATTTCACAATCTTTCCATACATTATAGACAACTGAAAATTCTTCTGTGATGTTCAGTGGCTCTTCCTACAAAATCTTCCATAGTTTGTCTTCTGCCAGTGTTTTCTTGCTCTATCTGATTCCATTGTCACCTTTGCTGTCTACTGAAATTGCTTTATCTTTCTATTCCTTTTTACAATGTACCCCTCCCGAGGGCAGTTTCTCTATTGATTGTTTTCAGGAAGGTAGAGCTGACTTTAATATCATTAAGTGATGACCTGAGCATTTGCAGCTGATCTTTTAGGAAAGGGGAGATTTTGTAAATTTCTGAGAAGAGAAATTTTATGACACAGAAACATGCATATAGAGAGAATCTCAGAGGTATTAAACATTTTACATGGCATTAAAAAGGGGGTCCTATGTGGATACCCCCAGTGTCAAGCAGGAGGACACTGTGTGCAGGAAACCCAGTCCAGTGAGCGTCTCTGACAGATTCCCTGAGGAAAGAATGTCTGTGAAGTCTATCAAATGAACAATATTAGAATTCTATGGCTAGCAATAAATAAATAAACTTCCCGTTTTTTCTCATCTTCTAATTCTCATTTAGCAGCACAGTATTTACAGAAAAAGAATACATTGAGCTGGATTTCATTTTCCATAACCCTTTCTAATCTCTATAGCTGGTTAAACCTCTTATATATAATCCACTTATATTAGCTTATACTCACAGCACCGCAAGACATTGTTCTGTTGCCCGTTTTAATAGAATTCTGAGATCGTGTGATAAATCACAACTCGCATGAGTAATTCTCTACTAGAATAAAAACAATCTACTCAAGGCTGTGTCTTCCAATAAACATAACCTTGCCCAAACACACATTTTTAATTAAAAATACTCTAGGATATTCAACTTTTTTAAATAATCAAGGAGATGCACGTTCTTCTTTTCTTTTAAAAACCAAACAATGCAGGACTGGAAAAGTAAGTGAAAAATCACCACTGACATGAAGCTTCAGATAATTTGTTGATATCATATATCAAAAATATGTTAAAAATAAAAAATTAAAGTTTCCACTATACTTCCCACAGAAAAAAATGAATAAGTAATAAATATCCTTCCTCATTTGCCCCTAAGTCCATTTCAAATATATGATCATGATGGGTGCACCCATAACATTGCATATTGGCATATATTACTGTACCTCGTGTCTTATTTTCACAGAAATATTTCAAATTCTTATTTGTGTAAGTATACAATTTACTTTTACGAAATAGGGTAATAGATGATATGCATTGTTTTTCAATTAAGCATGAATTATAGCCCTCCTTCCATATCATTAGGGTGTAATGGGTTTTACTGATTTTTAATACATGTGCAGTTGGGGAACAGCATCGTGATTCAATCATTTCTACTTGAAAGCGTATTTTTAAAATGCACATTATTATTATTATTATTATCCCAGACCGTATTATTTTATTTGTTGTACTTATAATTCTATTTACTTAACTCTCATCAGTGAGAACTATGCTGTAAAAAGAATGCTCTGTCCTCATTGTTTAGAAAGAACTGAAATTGTGGAAGAAAAGGAAACAATTTTACCTTTGTGGTGATCCAGACGTAGGATGGAGAGAGGTGGAGTGGGATGGCGGAGAGGGGTTTTGAGCATAAGAACAGGAGAAAGCACAGTCAGACCAGGAGCCCCTGAGAGGACTTCCTAGTAGCTTTGTCAAAGGCAAGCCAGTGTTCCGCTCCACGATTCAGGAATCTTAGTTTTATGGAACATGGGAAGTTTGGGTCTCTTCTAAAATATAACAGACTTACAACAATTTTGATAATAAACCTCTGCCTTGTATAGGTTTATGAGCATTTATTTTTCCCGAAGATACAAAGAGTTATGTAATAACGTGAATAAAAATGAAAATTTCTACAGGTCACTGGATGTCCCCACCCCAACACCCTATGACCCTTTATGACAGACATTTTCATTTCTGCTTTATTTTGTGAATGGGGCTCAGATATATTAACTAATTTCAGATATAGAGAGTTAAATCTGGAACTAAACTGCTCCTGCAGATAAGGTCAAGGGAGCTCCTATTTGCAATATTAATTCTGATTGAATTACAGAGAGACTACAACAAGAACTATAATGGCTATAGAAGTACAATCCCCTTATCTTTGAAAAATTCCTCTATTCTATTTTGAGTTGAAAACCATTTAAGAATAGAAAAAAATCTCAAATATTGATAGAGTGTCTTAATTATACTTGTATAGGGATACTTGAGATTTTCAAAAGAAAAAGTTATTTCAGAAAATAATTTTTGGGAAATAAATGCATAGCAGACCATTTGAGGAACTGAGTAAAATTTGAATTATTTTCCATTGGGTATTTCCTGTATTGGTGAATAATGTACCTGTGTTATATTAGTATTCTCATGACTGTTATTAATTAAAATATAGACTTTCTGTTTATTAAAAGCTTAAAATTGCCTTCTTTTTCCTTCAGAATTTGAGAATATGTCTATGAAGATGTAATTAGATGAAACATTTTTATAAGGAATGAGTTTTATGTTCAGTAAAATGA
Source organism: Fukomys damarensis (assembly GCF_012274545.1). Lineage (NCBI taxonomy): Eukaryota > Metazoa > Chordata > Mammalia > Rodentia > Bathyergidae > Fukomys > Fukomys damarensis. The sequence goes on from NW_022900924.1 coordinate 34,573,391, forward strand.
GACTCATTTCTATTAAAGTTTTTTACTATTGAGTCTGTTAAATAAATACGTATGGAAGAAAATAGTGATGGAGAATGTAACGCGGGCTCTCAATGTGCAAGTTTGTAGCAGAGAACGCTAGAGGATTTATTATAGATCACGAAGAGCAGCAGTACCTTCATCCACAGCTTTGAAATGATTTTAATTTGATATTTGGTAAATTGCTTACTTCCACTCCTATTTGTATACTGAAAAGTGGAAAGAATAGCTGAATAATGGTATACAGCATATCAATTTGCTGTTTGCTATAATGTAGTCAGTTGGTGTGAGTTGGGAATTGCCCTATCGTATCTATAATTTTCTCATTTCTGTGCATCCTTGCACAGAATTCTGTATTTGGTCATTCCCTTTGTATATTTCCAAGAGTGCATAAACCAACTGAATTTTCCACTATGAATAGCAGCAAATGCTTTTCCATTTCTTCAAAGAAATTATAATTATTATACAGGTTAGGAAACTGACTCATCACCTAAGCTGGTAATAATGTTCTTTTAGGTCGCAATTTGGTGGTCACACCTCCCTTTGATCCCTTCCTTACATTGTTTTATTTTGCTTGGGTTTACGTTTTATTTATTTTATTAACCAGAATGCCTTTCACTACACCCTTAGGGTAATATTTTTTGCTCTTTGCCCAGAACTTTGATGAGTTACCTTGCAAAGAAAAACTTTGAAATGAAGAGAATTGGGTTCGTGTTCCAAAATTTTGAAACACAACTGTTTTAAACAATTTGTTCAAACTTGGGCAGAGCTGGGAAGTGATTCTATCGGACTTAATATTCTCTCTTTGTGAATTCAATGTTGGCTGGGACAGCTACCTTCTAGATAGATAGATAACACAATAAGGATTCATATACAACTGGGGGCCATTAAATATATTCAAGATAATTCAGAATACAGTTAGAAATACTGTTAAAAATTACGATGAAAATCATTTCACTGAAAAAACATGAAGAGAGATGGAGAGAGGACAGTGAGTTATCTTCCGAAGTCGGTGCTTAAACCAGCATAAAGTACGAAGACATTTCCAGTTATCAAATATATTATTTGAAACACAAGTTGAAATAAGACAAATTCAGTGAATGTTTCGGTCTTCTATCAACTTAATAATAAATAAAATAATCCCATTTTAATAAATTAAGGTTAGAGAAAACTCTGACCTTAACTTACTGGCAAAGGCTGGGTGATATAGGACATTCTTTAGGCCCCCTTCCAAAGGATGTGGTTATTTAGGGACATCAATAGTGAGAATTTGAAGATCAAGGAAAACATTTAGAGATGCCTCTAAGACTTGTTATCATACTATACAAGTGATTAGACACCTCTGTCTAAAACGTAGATATCCTAAAACACTTTCAGATATATGCACAATTGGAAATATTGAGGATAACTTTCTCATTTCCCTTTCCTTTACAATGCGTCCTTCTATTACAATCATTTAAGGAAATATTCGATACAGTGGTCTACTCTTTGCATCTGAATAACAATCATATTGAATTACCTTGGCGCAAACCATATACAATTATTTTTACAGTTGTTCCTTCATATGTAAACTTCTGATATTCTCTTGTTTAAGTTGCAATCAAATTATAAAAGCATTCATTTAAGAAATCAATCAAATAATAGTATCTTATTTGAGACTGCTAGTATAGTCATGATTTGACTTGTACAACTTTTAATTATTTTCATAGGCATTATTCTATGGTTAGGATATTGAGAAATTGTGATGTTATGAATCTAAGAAGGTACCATAATACCTTAAAAATAAAGTTGAATTATGAGTGAGAAGACCAAGGGAAATTGCATGTATGAACTATACCATTATGCAAATTCATAAAATAGTTTTTGTTCCTATTTCTTTTATTCCTATTTCCCTTTATCATGCCTTAGGTCACATGCTGTAAATCTCAATGGGCATTTGTCCTTCTCAGTATCTATGTTTTGGATCTGGTCTTCTCCACTTGGGGAAAAATCAGCACCATTATTTCATTCCTCTCCATTCAACATTTGAGAGTGGAAAGTTGTGAAACTTTGATGATTAACTACTCACTGCAGTTGAAGATAGATACTAAGAGGCATACTGGTAGATTTTTAATAAAGTCTTTGCTTTCCCTACATTCTTAAGAGATCTAAAACTTGAGATCGGATTTATTTTAACCTATGATAAAACTTTGGCTTTATGCCACTTCCCTCCTGTCAGGAGAGTTCTTTTTTCTTTTTTTTTTTTTTTTTAACCACTGAATAGATGGGAGAACATATTTTTATATTTCTTTTATGTAGCCACAAAGGTGAAAAAGCTTGGCTTTGCCTCTGTTTTGATGTTCCAGGCTGAGAAAATGTAATTGTAGTTGTGAGATGAAGTGGGTGTAAAATGAGTTTGATGGTTCAGTCAACTTCAATAGACAGATGTTGATTTTATCCTTTAATGGGAAAAGGTTATTATGCAAAAATCATTGCAAAATTAAATACACAATATAGTTGCAGGTGTGAGGCATCATTAAAAGAAGTTTAAAATGGAGAATTTTAAAATAACAGTTACAATAATATGCTTATAAATATTTTGTTTTTATTTTTTAATAGTTCCCTCCCATCACCCACCCAAGACTATTTAGTACTTTAAACCCATTAATATTTTTATTCCTTTTCTGTAAAATGAAGATATTGCCTACTACCAAAGTGTTTATTAGGCACTTTATGCAAAAATATAACAGAGTTTTAACTTTGAGTGCCCTTGCAAGTAATGAGTAATTTTATCCGAGACAGAGTCTCCATGAGGCAGGCAGCCTTCTATAAAAATATTAAATTTTTCAAATATGATTTGTAAACTTGTTGCTATATTTTTCCTATAAAAGCGCTCTGAGAATTTTCCAGATTAACTTTGGAGGGAGGAATTTTTTCATATATTAATTTTCATGTTTTAATTATAGACATTGATTGTTTCCAAGATAGTGGCTTGTAAGCATGTAAGATAGGAAAGCAGCACGTTCCACATCAATGGAAATGGTGCACAAACTGTGAGAAGTACGGTAATGATATTGAAAAACTTGAAGAAGGAAGAATTCAAGGAAAGTTTAAATTTAGCACCAGGTTTTATGTAAACCCAATTTTTAAACCCTAGAATACACATATCTGTTGCTACCAAAGATGAACCTTGCATGTAAAATAAGAAGTACAGGACGGAATTTTTGTTGTATAAAGGAGAGGTGCTTATTAAAATAGAAAACCAGGGACACATTAAAAGAAGTGATTGTGATGCCTTAGCATGATTTTTAACTGATTTGTGTGGTAAACAGGAAGACTGAAGGGAAGGTGACCAAGAGGGTAGAGGAAAAGTTTGATTGAGTTAGAATCTTTGTTGTACAAGCTTATTTTATCATATTTACCTTCCTCCTCAAAACATGAATGGAATGGACCATTAAGAGTATGATATCTGGTCGACGATTTTCTGCATGCGTATTCTCTCTGGCTCAATTCAGGCTGCATCCTAGGAAACTGCTGCAAGCAGCAATGGCGCCAGACAGTAATTGGGGTCTCTCAGTTCAAGCAGCCAGGTGTCTGATTTGGGCGAAGAAATGGAGTAAAGGGTACAGAGCTCAGTCTGGCAGCAAGGGATGTGACAGAAAGCAAGCTGCTGAGGCATCTCCAAGGGCTAGGAAATGAGGCCAGGCTCAGCTGCCCAGTAGTCCCTCAGTCCTGTGGTTTGGGGCAAGGGAAGGATGCAAAGCTGCCTTCTACTCATGTACAATGACAGCAGACTTGTCATGGAATCCAGTTGCTGAAAATGGGGTTGTGAAGTTAGAAATAGTTACTAGAACAATTAATGTGATCAGAACAGGATTTAGCAATGGCTGTGACATAACTGAAAGCTTTGAAAATCTCCCCTAGAAAGGCCCAATTGCCTGAACTTGGGGCTCAGTGAGTCCAGAGTTCCAAGCCCAGGCTCCAGTTTAGGGGGGAAAAACCCTGATGTCAGGGAGCCATGTTTAGTAATTGTATAGTATTCACTATTCAATTGTCTATTTCTTGTTTTTGTTTTTATTTGCTTGTTTTCGGTTGTGTTGTTTTTTTCTTTACTTTCTACTCTTTTCTTCTTCATTTCTTTCCCATTTTTCCTTTCTTTTTCTGCCTTCTCACCCTTCCCATCCTCCCCCCCTTTTCTTCTCCCTTACAAGGTCTGGCTCTTATTAGTATTTGAAAATCCAGTATTCTCAGTTGTTGCTTCAAAACAAAAAGCAAAAAGCAAAAAGAAAAGAAAGAAAACATTTAAGTTCACCTATCTGCATAATACTTTATGTGTTATCTTTTAAGGATAGCAGGACTTAATATAGCAATGCACCGTGAGTATTTGTTGAAATTTAATTTTGGCATATTTACTTTTTTATTTTATATAAATATAAACATACAAATATCTATATATAATAAAATATAAAATATATATTTATATAAATATAAATAACCTAAACTCACTTGTTAGTATGTTTATACATTTGATTTTTATCTATATGTTTATCTATTAACAATATATCAAGTCATTTGAAACTGACATATATCAGGACACTCCAAAAAATAATACTTCAGTGCATGCCTTATAAGAATAATCGCTTGCCTTGTGAGTCTATTATCATATCTAAGAAAGTTTCATTAGCTCAACAAAATAACCTAACATACGATCCACATTTAAATTTGCACAGGTGACCTCAATAAATAGTTTAGAGCTTCAATGCTTTAATTGTTTCAGACAACTAATCACAATGTACGAACAGTCTAATATGTCTTAGCATAGTTCCTTAAAATTCTAATTTCATAGTTTCCATTTTTCATGACTGTCATGCATGGCTCACTTCAGTAGCCCATCTTTTGTATTTGTTTAATTATTTTCTTATAGACCAATTAAATATTTTACTAGAATATTACCTATATTGTTTCCTTGTATCAGGAGGCAATCATGTTAATATTTTCCATCACTGATACTATATAAATGCTGACCAAATAACACTGTGTGTTTAAAGAAAAAATAATAACATTAAAGATGCATTATCATTAGGTACCTGAAAATGCTACACCTTGCTTCAGACACATTTATCTAATCATTTTGCCACTTTCTGAAGCAGTTCTGGAATTCTTATTTTATGAGTATTTTTATGAGGCATGATCAAAATATGGTGAATGCTGCTAGTAAGTACCATCAAGTGGAAAGAGAGACTCATAAAATCATTACGGTATGTCTTCATCAAACTTACTCACAGGATCTGGCACCCTGTGACTTCTCTTTCTTCCTGGAAATCAAAATAAGCACTAAAGTTCATCATTTTGAATTGATTCAGGACATTGAGGCAGCCAAGACTAAACAACTAGACAGGAAAGAGGACTTCCAGAACCTCTTAAGAAAGTGGCAAGAGTGCTTAGGGAGATTAATGGCACTATATCTTTTACTGTAATAGATTTTTAAATTATTTACCAATTTATAATATTTTTCAATCATATATTTGAGCACAAGATGAAGACAAGAACCATTATACTTTACAGTTTTAAAATATGTTTTTCTCTTTGTAAATAGCAGGTAAACTGCAGAGTGATATTTTGAGATAATTGTGACAGTTATGACACCTCAAATATTGTTATCTATATTCTTGATAATATTTGAATGGAAAAATCATACTGGTGAGTGAAAAATTCTGATTTTTCTAATCTTGTTGTACTTATGATTTTTTTAAGCCATTCTGTTTTATTGTAGTATATTAAAATCATCACTATTTCATCGTGTGTGTGTGTGTGTGTGTGTGTGTGTGTGTGTGTGTGTGGCACTGGGACAGAACCAAGCTTCATGCATACTAGGGAAGCATTGTACCACTGAATTACACTCCAGCTCTACTCGTTTATGTACTTAATTTCTACAATTGTCCACTAAAACCTTTTGCATTCAGCCCCTGTGGGTTTTTATGCCATTCCGTTTGTGTACTTCTTGTCTCCTAGAAAAACAAAAAAGTGTTCTAATCTTGCTTTGTACTTTCCTACATCAGACCCAACTAAGACATTTCTGGTGGAGCTGCCTTTTCCTTTCAATGGAATATATTATTATAATATAATATATTATCATGTAGTGTGATGGAAGCGAGATGTCGATGCTAAATTTGATCCTTGCCATGGGGGTGGCATCGATCTAGCTCAGAAGTGAATAAACTAGATCTTATGGTCCAAATCTGATCTACTTCCTGCTTCCTGTTTTTGTTTTGTTTTGTTTGTACCGGGGATCAAACTCACGACCTTGTGCTTTCAAGACAAATGTAGTGCCACTGAACTAAATCCCTGGCAAGCTTCCTGGTCTCTATGTAATATCTTACTATAACAACTATCCTCAGTTCTTTTACTAGCTACCTACTGATGTTTACAAAATACAGTAGTAATGCTGTTTAGTTGAATAGAGACCATTTGGTTCTCAATTCCTAAAACACATGCAATTTAACTCTTTACATACACTTTTTAAAAGTTTAACAAAACTTTGCAAAAAAAAAAAAAAGTTTACCAGAACTAGATATTTGCAGTGCACTGTTAGAAATCTTAGAACACGTTAGCAGCTTACCTTTCTTTGGTCAAATGGAGTAACAGCTTTTGCTCCTGTCTGAAATAACTGAAGAACACAACTAAACTAAATTACATAGATAAAGTATATTAAACCCAGCTTTCAAGGCAACGAGTGTGAGACAATAATGTAAGATAAAGGAGAAAAATCCTCAAGAAACAGATTGCAGGGTGCCCTACTGCTGTTCCAACATCTTGCCTTGAGAAAGTTTCCACACCACAGGGTAGGGAAAGAGACTCTGGTGGAATAGAGCTGACTGACTTTTCTAACTGGAAGGTGGATGTAGGACAACAGCAAGCTATATATTCAGAGGTGAGGTAGCTGTTGAGACCAAAAAGCCTAGAGATCTTCAGAAGGCACCCTCTGAGTGTCTAGCACAAGGATCATAACATGCATCTAAAAAATCCTGTCAAAGAAAGCAATAATTGCACAAAATTATTAAAACAAGCAATGTTAAAAGTAGGACCACTGTTTGTTCCTAGTGAGCTAAAGTAGTAAACTCAGAGATCCTAAAACATGGGAGGGAATACTTTGGAGTTACCTTGGGAGTGGGAAATAAGCCTTAGTTTGGGAAACTTTTTGTGTCTGACACTTCTTAAAGCAAGACCCCCAAACAAAATTGTTTCCTTGTAAGTTAATACACCTCCAGAATAAAAAATCAAAAAAGTTTTAGAAATACATATGTATCCATTATCAGTAAAATTCAAAATGTTTGACATCCAATCAGAAGTAGCAAAGGATAAATTGAGTCATTTATAAGAAAATGGTTGCACCTTGAGGCCATAATATTAAGGGAAATAAATCAAGCACAAAAGATGAAATATCATATGATTTCTCTTATATGGGAAATGCAGAATAAATGAATTATAGTGCAAAGTAAAACATTATGGGGAACAAGGAGACATTTTTCTTGTAAAAAAGAAGGGGATCAAGAAATTGAGGGAATGCAGAGGAAGGAAGGAGAATAGGATGACATTAATGAATTAAGATATATTTATTCATATTCCAACTCTCCATAATCAATGGAATCATTGTGTCCTGCCAACATGTATTAATTTTTAAAAGTACAAAGGAAGAATAGATGAAGTATGCATGCATGCATGGCTTTTACTGAGGAAAACAGTAAGTCTATTGTCATTGAACTAAAGATGAGAAAAGTATTAGGATTAGTACACAAAGATTTACATAAACACAGTTACTGGAGATGTCTTTTAAAGACAAAAAATCTGTAGCTTCTAAATAGAAAAACTACATTATATAAGATGAAAAATTCATTAATTATAATTATGAAAAATTAACACTGCAGAAGATAAGGTATGAACTCAAAGACATAATAATTGATATTATTCAAATGGAAACAGAAAGAAATGAGAGAATTTAGAAAAATGAACATAATATTGATGATCTGTGGGAAAATTTTAAGAGGCCTGATATGTACATAATTGGGTTGTTCAAAACATAGGAAAAAAAAAGGGTTGCAGAAAAAAATATTCGAAAAGACAACTGATGAAAAATTTCTAAATGTGATTAAAACGATAAATCTTTGGACCTAAAAAGTTCAATGAGCCCCGATCAGAAGACATTTGCAGAGTGACACCAAGCACATAATATTAAAATTGCTCCAAACTGTGTAAGTGAAAAAATATGAGAAGCATTGGAGAAGAAATGATACACGACATACAAAAAAGGCAATGATGACAGCAGAAATTTCATCAGTAACAATGCGAGTGAGGAAACAATGAACAAATTATTTTTTTAAAAAGTACTTTTAAAAATAAAGTGCTATCAACTAAATTCTTTATACTTAACAAAATATACTTCAAAGACTACAGCAAAAATTAAGACCCTTTCAAAGCCAGAAGAAATAATCAATGGTGGAAAGGCTATAAAAAATGATGACAGGGATCCTTGAGGCAGTAGAAATATAATACCAGGTAGAGACACAGGTCTACATAATGAGGTAAAAAGCCTCAGAGCAAGCAACCACCTATGTAAGAATATAAGATTTCCTTGCTTACAGTTTAAATCTCTTGAAAAGAAAATTGGTTGTTTAAACAAAACAGTTGAACGTTTTTATAATATACGAATATATAAAATGCATGATAACAATAAGAAACATCCAAGAGTGTTGAGATACACGTATATATTACAGAGGAAGTTGTATGGTATTCCTAGAAAGTAGCCTATAATGACTCATATCTATCTATCTATCTATCTATCTATCTATCTATCTATCTATCTAGATAGATATATTATATTATATAGCATAAATCAATAACTAAATTAACAAAAGTTAGGGTTCAATATACTAAGCCAACAGAGATATATAATGGAATTATAAAGCATTCAATTAATTAAAAAGAAGAAAGAAAAAGGGAACACAGACCAGATGGAACAAACTGAAAGCCTATAAGGAGATACGGTAAAGCTAACTCTATCAATAATCACATTAATGGTGTAAATCCTCCCATTAAAAAGGCACTTATCTTCAGAAAAAATAAAAATGCAACATTGAAACATCTTGTTGACTAAAATGAAAGTGATTTATTACAAAAGCCCATGTTATGGGCCAGGGGTTTAGGTCAGTAGTTCTGCACCTACCTTGCAAGAACAAGGTCCTGAGAGTTCGATCCCTGGTACAAAAAAAAAAAAAAAAAAAAAAAAAACCAA
>NW_022900924.1:34582777-34614132 GCF_012274545.1 Fukomys damarensis
CCCATTAAAGGCAGAAAGATGGAAAATCCACGCCATGTTAACACTAGTCAACAGAGAGGAGGAATGGTTATATAAATATCAGTTTCATCAATTCAGTTAATTTTAGGATGAAGCATATAACTTTCTTTATATGCAGTGTTTCTTTCCAATGTTTTTCTTATGATAAAAGTGTTCAATCATCAAGAAGACAGCATAAGGCTAAATGCCTTTGCCTCTAGTAACTGCTTCAAAATCTGTAAGTTATAATCTGATCAAACTGCCTTGAGAAATAGGCAAATTCAAAACTTTAGTCAAAAATTACAGTACACATCTTTCTATAATTGATATAGCCAGTGTGCAGAAAATCAACAAGAATATAAAAAGTTTGAAGCATAAAACACCACCTTGACAAAACTGACACATATACTGTGGACCACCCGACCAGAGCTGAACATACACTTGTTTCAAGCTCACAATGGTTTGCTAATACAGACCATGTTAAGAATTTTTTTTAAAAGTCTTGATTAATTTAGCAGGATTCAAGTCATAGAAAGTATGCTTTTTATCTCAATGGAATTAAATTTGTAATCAGTAAGAGAAAAATCTATAGAAAATTCCCAAATATATAATAGTAGATTATACTTGAGTCAAAACAAATCAAGGTGAATATGCAAGAGTATTTACAAATACTGAATAAGAAAACTAATACCTCATTTCAAGAAAAAAACTAATACATTAAATTCACAAAAATTTTCAAATTTTTGTTCATAAGAGAGCTTTCTTTAAAAAAATAACCAAACATGTTACAAATTGAGGAAAATATCTGAAAATTACATCTGTGTGAATTATTTATGTAACAAAATCTCAAAACACGATAATTAGAAATCATTATACAAAATAAAAACTAGTTAAATATCCATACAAAACACTTCACCAAACAAGAAAAAGGGTGAAAAATAATTACTCATAGAGAAAATGAAAATTAAAACAAGAATGGGGTACTACTTCAAATGTATTATAATGCACAAGTCATTATAACTGATCATACCCAGTCAGTAGAAGACATAGAACACTGTAAGTCCTTTACACTAATGCGAATTTAAAAGGGGACAATGATTTTGGGAAACAGTTGTATGCTTAAAATAGTAATATGCTCCAAACATACTAGTTATTAATATCGAATCAAGAGTCTATGTGAATGTTCATAGAAACTTTGTTTACATTAGCTACAAATCTGAAACACTTAAAATATCTGTCAATAGGTGAACAGACAAACCAGTTGGGGAATAAACATAAAATAGAATACCATTCAATAATTAAAAAGGAAAAAAAAACTATTGATACAAGCAACAACATGGGTGACTTTCAACAATTATGTTGAATGAAAGAAGGCAGAAGCGAATGTTTTGTCAAAAGGAATATGTGCTAAATAACTCCAGTTTTGTAAAACTTTAGAAAATACAAACCAATCTACAGTTAAGAAAGAACACAAATGTTTTGATGAAAGGCGGCAGTGAAGAGGAGAGTCAAGAAGGAGTGATCACAATTATGAGAAAACTGATAGTGAAAAGCATAAAAAATTGTACCAAGAATCAGAAAATTAGATCACATCAAATTTGAAAAAAATGCACAGCGAAGGAAACTGCCAATAAAGAGACTACAAATTTTTCTTTATGTGGAAAAGTTATAAATTTAATGTTTAGGTAATGGTATATTTGTTTATATTTGGATTGAACTTTATGAGTTGCCTCTTTCCATCCTCTAATTTAATTTTGCATATAGAATGTTGATAGGAACCCTCAAATAAACTATATAAAATATATACTCAAATCCTTCTGCATAATTATTTTCTTCACTCTTCTTTTTAGAACATGAAGGTTTTTTGTTGTGGTTGAACTTAGTAAAATTTTATTTTCTCTGGATATTTAATTACATTTTAGAAAGCTTTCCATATACTAAGCTTATAAAGAATTCCATCAATCTACATTTCCTTGTAGTATCTTTATGGTTTACATTTTTTAAAGTTCACTTGAATTCTTATTTTATTTGGAATGCAGTATGATGCATAATATTAAGTAAAGAACTATTTTGATTCTTTTCCACAGTAATTTGAGATATATCTTTACTGAACACTGCATTTCTCTACATGTTAAAGAGAACTTCTGATCATTTGTTGTTCCACTGGAGAATGGTTTACCTTAGAGAGGTTGCAGGGTGTTTTGAGGAGTGTCTGACAAAACTGCTATGCTTTTCTATAGACTTGCTCCTCTTTTCTATAGCTTTTCTAGGTGCTCTTGCTGCTTGACCTTCATATGTAAATTCAGCAGATGAAGCCCTATGGACAGGAACCAAAGCTTCTGTTCAATAAGCTAAGTCAACAGTCTGTAACTACTGGTCAAGTGAATGAGTTTTCTGAGAATCTTATCCTCTGGCACTCATGAACTTACCCAGCTGATATTTAATGGAGCAGGAATGAGTCATCCCTATGAAGTCCCGTACAAGGTGCAGATTTATCAAAGCATATACTAAATGATTAGTAAAGGCTACTGTTGTCTCATGCCAAAAAATTTAACAGAGAGAATTAAAACTGGATAATATTTAAACTTTCCACCTTGCACAAAGATGCTGTAGTGAATTCTTTATACTTAATTTATTTAATTAATGTATGGATTATAGTAAAATCTATTTAAATAAAATATATTACATTAAGCACATCAACATTACTAGTAACTTCTTATAAAACATTGATCCTGAGTAGTATTGTAGCAGACTTATCTTAATAGAATAAATGATTTCTTACAGTTAAAAGCAACTTTCTTATTATGTTTGTCCTATTTACTTTAAATAAATATTTTGACAGAAATCTACATATCTCAGAAAGGAGGGAGATAGGAGGGGAGGAAATTTGAAAAAGTTAAACTATTATGAACATGTACTCACTTTCCAAGCTGACTGCAAACTACATGTACTGGAAATACATACTAAGAAAAAAGAGTAATTCCTTGAAATATAGAGTTATTTCAAAATAACTCATTTAATAGAATAAAAAGTAGAAAAATCTAAAAATGGCTTTTCTCAAAGTGATTTATTCTAATAAAATGCCAATAAAAAAGCTATACATTCATTCCTTAGTGTAATAAAATAGAAAGAGAAACTTATAAAATGAAATAGAGATTAAGTTGTAACATTATTTTCTGGTTTCTATGTTTTATTCTTTTAACGTTTTCCAAATTTGATGCCTTTTAAGATTGACATACAACTTTGACAAAGTTCCCCCCAAATTACTGTCAAATCAATGAAAGATCTCAAAATTGAGGACCAAGCCAGGCGTGGTGCCGCACGTCTGTAATCCCAGCACTCAGGAGGCTGAGGCAGGAGGATCACTGTGAGTTCGAGACGAGCCTGGGCTACATAGTGAGTTCCAGGTCAGTCTCAACTACATAGTGAGACTCTCTATCAAAAAAACAAAACAAAACAAAAATTAATAATAATTGAGGACCAGCATACACATCCAGAACCATTTTTCCTTTCCAAAATAAAGTAAGTGTATACACCTGTCAAATAGCTAGAAGAAAGAATCCTTAAGCACTGTGATGTAAATGGCTAGTATAGGTAGAAAGATCAATTTGCATCAGATATGAGAAATTAATGGAGAACAGTGTTCATTTCTCTCTATTAAGGCAGATAGATAGACAGATGATAGAGACATATAACTTCAACTCAATATACTGTGTAATGGCCACAGATGCTGAAACCACACTTTGTTGGGTTGAGATCCAAGTTCTTCTATGGTATCTGTGAGACCTTAGAAATTTTGACAATGCTAGAGTTTGTTATGAATATTAAATTCCTTAGTATTCATGGAGCAGACAGTAAAGTAATTCCATATCATATACATCGTGCAAAATATAATCAAGCTAAATAAAATTAAAAAACAACAGGGATCTTAAAAGGGAATAAATAGCTAAATACTGTAGGAGGAAAAAAGAAAAGAAAAAATAAGACAATTACACTATAGCAGAACTTATCTAAGCAGCTGCTGTTTCTTTACATAAGTTCTTGTTCACTGACACATTGTGTCTCTGTAACAAGTATGAAAGGTGCTTCTGAAAACTTTTCAAGCATTTGAAAGTTCTAAGATCTAAATTTAAATGAATCTTTCTGTATTGCAGGAAATCATTCTGTTATATACACATTTTAGTACAGATGGCTATTTTGAGAAAGTGTAAGCAAAACTGATTATAACAAATGAATTTTGCATTCTTGAGATTTGTTTTTCTCTCAGTATGTTATCATTTCAAGCTCCATTTTTGGAAGTATGTATGACAGGTGTACTTACCAACTGTGCCTGAAAGAATTATGCTTTGAAAAAAATCTATCACTGCAAACCTCTAACTCCCTGTTCTTTTTTTCATGTTGAATTTTTTCTTGAATTAATTTAGTTCATATTTCTCATAATTATTAATTTAAAATTTATACCCTGGCTACTTCACAAATGATTTTAAAATACCCTTTTAAAATTCATAGAGAGGGCCAGGTATTTAGCTCAGCAGCATCATGCCTGCCTCGCAAGTGCAAGGTCCTGAATTTAATCTCCGGTACCAAACACAAAAGCACAAAACCAAATTCATATATAATAATACAGAATAAAAATATCTGAAAGTCCCATGGGTATGAATGTTTAGAAGGTGAGGTTCTCAGTAGAAAAACACATATGCCTAGGAATTACATAGGATTCAATTTTGTTTGGAACTTCTTTTTTTTCCCCCCTCATTGAGTTTATTGGTACTTTTTAGGTATACAGTACAGTTACATTCATCATTGGGATCTTGTACCTTTATATGACAGGTCTTGGTTCTCATTTTTTCCCCATGCCCCTGCCCTCTCTTCACCCCCTTCTCCTGTCCCTATTTACAAAAACTTTATTATTTCCATTTTTTCATTTTCTCATATTGTTTTGAACTTCTTAATGCCCAGGATAAAGATTAGCACAGATTACAAGATGCAGCCTGAGTTATTTAGAGCTAATGACAAATTTCTTTCCTTTTCTTAAATCCTGAAAAGCACTTTTTTGTGTTTCCTACTAATTAAGGGTGAATATCCTTCACTGAGCTTTTTCCAAAGATACCTGTTGCGTACCAACCCAGGTTTTCATCAAAGTCAAAGGTGGACTTGCTGACAGCATTTAGTGAAGCTGGGAGCTGGTTTTGGGTTTTGGCTTATTGTTTCTGTTTTGGGGGAGATTCAGTTAATTTGGTCTGCTTATGTTGCTTTCTGTCACAGATAAAGTGGATTTTTAATAAAATATATTTCAAAATGAGCCCCCACAATCTGCCTTAGAATCACCTAAAAAATTTGTCAAAATATATGCTCCACAACATCATGTCAGTCTTATATATTTGGAATCTTTCAGACAGGTTTGTTTTAGTCAAGCTCCTAAAAGAATTATTATGAATATACAAGTTGGAAAATAGCTTACATAGAAAAGGAGATCTTTTGGAAAGGTTCAAAGGGCACCTTAATGTGCAATTTAATGAGTAGTGTGAATTTCAAGGACCTTGATTGCCGCTATCCAAGATTTCACAATTGGTAAGACGCTAGTGTTAATTTGGTTTCTTTCTTATCTAAAAGTAGAAGAAAGTATTTGTTTTACTCACCAGAGAGAATTATTTTGAGGATTACACTACACAATAAATATAAATATGCTTTTAAGATTCTAATAAGATTACATTCGACATTTAGAAATGGGAAGAAAGGAGCTAAAGGTGTAGGGAAGGTGGGATGGGTAGGGGAAGAACAAAAAGGGAAAAGAAAAAAATGAGAGAGAATGAAAAGATGAAAATAAAGTGTTTGTAGATGAGGAGGGGAGGAGGGGGTGAGGGGAGGGCAGAGGTAAGGGGAAAAAATGAGAATCAAGACTTGTCATGTAGAGGTACAAGATCCCAACAATGAATGTAACTGTACTGTATCCCTAAAATGTACCAATAAACTCAATAAAATTAATAAATAAAAAAAATATGCTTTGAAAACCATGAAATAAAAATATGAGAGTCAGTTTTCATGAAAACGTAGATATCGAATATCATAGCATGTTTTGGTATTTCATTGTGTGGTTTACTCCTAAATTCTTCTTTCTGTGATACTTAAGGAAAGAGAGTAGGTCTGAAGGAATTTGAGGACCCTTCTGCATCTTAGATAGATCTTCAAGCACTATTTCTGTCTTTTGAGGATTTTTTTAATTCACCCTTCCAGCTCTTTCGCTGCCCATTTTGAGGCAGTTGGAGTTCACAGTTCAAATAGGGTCGGTTCATGTCCTTTTACTCCCTGTATAGGAATCCATTTTCTTACCTAAGGACCTTACCTCTTGACTTTCTATGGTCTAGCTTGCAAAATAGTGCTTTTGAATGTGAGGTTTTTGCCTCTTTTAACATTTCTTTGCTACCATTATAAGAGATATTAGGCAGTAAGAAGATCTGCTAATCAAAATTTATGTTTTGAAGTTATTCTTCTAAAATGTAAATGCTGGTTTAAAAAGAGTTATCTAAAAAATGAATTCACTCTATTGTTGTAGAATGTTTTTAAATACCGCAAGCACATTTAACCTTCAGCTTTAAATACCAGAATCATCCAAGCCATTCCTAATCCCTTCTCTCTCTTAATCGGTGACAATGTACAAAGGAAGGAGTACTGTTGACAGAAGGAGCCAGGAGTAATTATTAATGAAAAAGAAACACTGGACGGTGATTTTTGTCAGCAGTATTCTTCTCAAGTGTTTCTTAAAACTTCATTTATTTTCATAGAGATATTGATATACCTGATAGTATATATTTGCCTGAGTGTACCATGAGAGTGATCGAACCAAGTGTGTAAATGCATAGAGATTTTTATCAACATTCAGTAAGTGGACTTGGAAAAGGTTAGGATTTAGCAACTCTAACAATGAGGAAATATTTGCAGATATAAGTAGTCTGGTATTCTCCCTGGGCTTGTTGCTACCAGGTGTGTGATTAGGAAGTTTTAGCAACTTAATTTATTTTTTCATTGACTCATTATTGGGTAAAGGCTTAGGAACAGATGAGAAATAAGGAAAGCAATCTATGCATTATGATGGAATCTAAGATAGTCATATGTAAGATTAACAATTAGAATTTGCTTCACAGTAAAGTAATTCTATTTCCAATCTATATGCTGAATCATGTGACCAGTGTGACCTTAATTTGGAAATAGCATATGCCTCCTGTTCTTTTAGATTTCTCAGTGCCACTCTTATTTGTACAGGCTCTTTAGGAGCTGGCAAATCAGTGAGGGTGAAGAAGATATCAAAGCCCTGTTGTTATTTTGTTTTGGCTTAAAGCTAAAGGCACTGCTTAGCAAAGACTTTCTTTTGGGTTTATCTTGCTAGTCTTTCTTAACCATCTGTTTCAAGGGTATGTAGGCATGGTGTTGTTTCCAGTGCTGTACAAAAGTGGTCTCTAGGAGAAGTTCCAAATAATCTACCAGGCCAAATTATCTTTTTGTGGTGTATAATGTACATTGTAATCTGCATATTCATATAGTACTGCCTCTATATGGCTAACATACAGGTGTAGAATGACAGTTCATCCTCAGAATGTCCTTAAAACTATCTTGTAAAATAAGAATTATTGAAAGAGAGGGAAAAAGCCTACCAGATGGTGTTACATTATGGTTTTGTGAATATAAGCACACAATTACTGTGGTTCTCACTTCAGTAGCAAAATGTAACTCCAGGAACTTGGTGCTTTGGTTTCCTCATTCAGCAGGTGAGTCCCCTGGCTTCCATTGCTTCCAACTTTACTTAACCAAAGAATCATAGCTTGGTATTAACATTATTGTGAGCAATCCAAGCAATAACAAAATATCCAGTGGAAATAAAACAGGAATGTAAAGAATGTTGAGAGTCCAAATGACCAAGAAATTCAGATACACAATGCCCATATTCAATAGTGATGAGGTAAGCTATTAAAGTGGATTAAAGAACGGACAGCTCCCTTGTAGACTTTTCAGATGGGCAAGCAGTGATTTGTTAGGTTGTCCTATGTGTTGAGCTCTTTTTGCCAAATTGTCAACTCTTTGTGACAGCTGAAATGACAGTCACTGTGTGACATAGCCATCTACTTGGTGTATACAAAGCTATATCAGAAATATTAACCATGTGGGAGTCATTTACAAAGGAAGGAAGTAAGACCGGGATCATGTAGTACTTAGAAACTTCCAGAGCAGCAGTTTAAAAAATAGTTTTTGACCACAGGGTCTACTTTACCAGCTAACATATTGGGTTTATTATATAAAAGGGACACTATGATGCTTTGATTCCTGATTCACAAATGTTACAATATTGCTAGCTTCAAATCTTGTTGGGTGCCTTATTTTATTCATTTGCTACTCTCTGGGCTTTGATGTGCTTTTTTCGGTGTGACTTATTCACTGCTTTCATCATTCACACCATCCTGTTTGTGTTTAACTGGGAGTTTTATGTTTGTGGCTCTCTGTTTTCTCAAAATTTCTTATTGACTATAGACCTCCAACCCAGTATTCATTTTACAGGATTAGTTTGATGTCTGAAAGTTATGTGTATTTTATTCTAAATAATCTCAATAATAGGATTCTGCCTCCTGTGTTCTTTTGATTCATGTAGGTCACCTGTCCTAGGAACAGAACAAGAGAAAAATGTGGTGTATGGTCCAGTAAAATGAGCGATTATACTTGCCATTCTATAGAAACCTCCATATCATAGATGGGAGGCAGGTGAATTATATTCCACTATGCCAGCCTCAAGCTAAATATATCTTTATCTTTCTCATACAGTGAAAGCATCTAGAGGAAAGGCCAAGTAATTTTTATTGTGCAGTGAATTACTCATTAAGTCCTTTTTTTTTGCTTTTTGGTACCAGAGCTTGAACTCAGGACCTTGCACATGCGAGGCAGTTGGCAGAAGCACTGAGCTAATTACCTGGCCCTCATTAAAGTCCATTGACTCTTGTTTTAGCTATCACAGCTACTGAGCAAAGGAAGTTGGTTATCAAAGAAAGACAGAACAGCACACTGGACTAATCATTCCCACTATTCTTTTCAGGTTTGTACAAAAATATACTCAAGAGTTCAATAAACAAATTTTCTGGATATATGTATTGAAATTCATGTCCTTCAACTTTCAGAAACTGTGTTTTAAGTTTCTGAACATACTTGCATTATTTTAACCTCTAAACAGTTATTGAAATTACTAAATTGCTTGTATAATTGACGATTAAAAGAATTATAGTTAATTAATATGAACAGGTCATTTTGAGTGAACTTTGGAATTTATTTTATGTATTAATTTAGCTTTACAGCCAGGAGAAAAGAACAACAGAGTTACATGGAGCAAACACTTATTTGATGTATGCTGTCCTACTTGAGACCCTGATAAAATGCTCAAATCTTACTACTAGTATGTAATGGAGAAAGAGAACTCAAATACATGTTCTCCATTCCAGTCTTTCTTTTTTTTTCAGCTTTAATTGAGTTTATTGGTACATTTTAGGGTTACAGTACAGTTACATTCATTGTTGGGATCTTGTACCTCTACATGACAAGTCTTGATTCTCATTTTTTCCCCTTACCTCTGCCCTCCCTTCACCCCCTCCTCCCCTCCCCATCTACAAACACTTTATTTTCATCTTTTCATTCTCTCACATTTTTTTTTAATGATAGATTAGAAACTCATTTTACCGTGATGTCCCTAAATATCTTCTTTACATTAAACTTGGAAGTGTCATGGTGTGTTGAAAAAAAAAGTTTTGATTCAATTTAAGACTCAGCCATTTACTTGTTATGTGTTAATGGTCTTTCCAAGATCCTTCATCTGTGAACCCAGAAAATGAGTGAATACTCAAGATGTTATTTTTAAAGACTAGAAAGCAATTGTACATGAGTAGTGTTCAGTTACTTGCATATCACAACAGTCTATTTGATAATGTTTATATCTTTTACTCAAGGCAGTAGTGATAGAGATGGTAGTACGTGAACTAATAAAAAACTGAAGTGAATAGGGCCATGTTGATTGAAAGTACAGTGGTGAGCTAAAATTTTGGGGGGGGTTAACCTTAGAATTCTCAGAGAATAAATTTAAATTGTGATGCTCTGATAATTATAATAAGTTGTGCTTATTTGGAGATTTACTACCATGTATCCTAATTAAATATGAATGGTATGACCTACATTTTCTAAATGGGTAACTTTAAACCACAAAAAGTATGATCCTTGCCTAATATTACATGGGTCATATGTGGGAACATAGAGATGTAATAGAGATATATCTAATTTCAAATCAAATTTCTCATCAGGAGGTGAAAAAGCTTTTGAAACTACGTAGAAGGGGTACCTTGTTGTTATTACAGCATCTAGTGATCAGTAAGGGTGAGGATGAGTAGACTACTGAGTTTACCTTCCAGCATTTAAAACAAGAAGTTATATTTTATCAAATAGTAACATGGGAGTTGCTAGGACTGTGTTTCAGGAAAGTTAACTTTATTTGTGTGATTGCTTGTCTTAAGTTAACATTTAATGCAGCTTCAGTGCATGACCATAATTTATGTAGAGTCATTAAGTAAATAGCAGAATCCAGAATTTTTGGCCACTTAGTGGAAGTCATTAGAATACCATTTCATTGATTAAAAGCATTTACCAATACATTTAATGAGAGGAGTGATCGATTTACGTCATGTGCATGGTAACAGGGCAAATCAGAACATGAAACAGTGCTTGCAACAGCACTTGGGATTCTGCCTCATCAGGTAACAGTTGCTTTTTATTAATTAAATCAGTGTGGATTGATTATTGAAGGCATTGTCCTGTCAAAACTCAAAGGACAAGATTCATGCAAATGTTCATACATAATGAATTCCTCTGTAATTTTACTTTTGATTGTATGGCTTATAATTCAGTGATTTTTCCACTGAAGGATAAGCAAGTTGTCCTTCCCTTTACCCCTGGTTGCTGGATTTTTTACAGCTTACATACATTCATGATAAAGAATATTTTGAGATCTCAAAAAACATATCAACTGTCTATCCCATTGTCAAATATACCCTTGTGAGGTGATCTATGGAACCCCAAACTTAATACATAGAAAGGAATATTAAACTAGACTCAGATAATTTACTTCTAGTGACACATGTTAGATTATCATTATTATTATTATATTATTATTATTTAAATTTTTAAACTTCAACCAAGATAGTTTATCCTAGTTTCCTCACATAGCAAAAAGGAGGCTGTAGCTGGGGATTTAGCTCAGTGGTTCTGCTGCCTGCTTCGCTAAGTACAAGGACCCCAGTTTGATCCGGGTACCAAAAAAAAAAAAAAAAAAAAAAAGGAGGCTGTATAACCTGAGGTGCCTTTCAGTCATAACATCCTAAGTGCTGCTCACCTCACTGTGTTTAATTTATAAAGCACATTAGGTTTTTAATAATATATGCAGATCAATATTGGTTGATTCAGAATTTATCCATATGAGATATCCGGGTTTTTTCCTCCAGGATGGCTACTTTCTACAGTATGACATAAGTCATAATGACGTATTCCTTGTGAAGTAATAGATGTTGGATTCTCCAAGAACTGGATAGTTTTTAGCCATTTGCATGTGATTACATAAATTTCCTTTACTTAATCAGTTGTTTCCAACTATAGGTATGTCTGGAAACATGTTTGATTGTCGAAAATTGGCTTATAGTACTGTTATGTATATAAGTATAGGCCAGAACTGTTGTATTACATTGCACAATTCACAAGTCTGTCCCATACCCTTCCTCAGAGGAAGAAGAAGGAGGAGGAGGAGGTTAAGGAGGGGAGAAGGAGGGAGAGGAAAGGAGAGGACAGCAGACGAGAGAGGGAGAATGAGAGAGAGAGAGAGAGAGAGAGAGAGAGAGAGTAAACTAAATATCTGTTTTAGACAAAACTAGTCTTGGAGACCTCTTTTAGTTCCAAATATTATAAACCACACTGGAGAAAAAGATAAAATCTCTGTATTAAGCATTTTAAAATATCATATAATACTTAGTTAATAATTATTCTCTATTTTTATGGAGAAAAAATTTAAGTCAATGGAATGGTTAGTAAAAGCATTGACAGGTTCATACTCTGACTTTATTATCTGATTGTCATATGACCTTGGACAAATTACTTCTCTTTTATTGAGTATTAATTCTCTCAACTGAAAAACTGTTTCATACTTTCCTTTCATTTTTATAATATTTAAAAGAAATTTAAGTGCTTCTTACTAGAAGCTATTTAAAACTGATATATGCCAAAGATTGGCTGAATGATTATTCTAGTGAATAGTTTGATTTTGTTAAATGACTTACTAAAAACAATCCTATGAATCAAAGTTTTCTTTGCAAAAAGTTTTTGAATTTCTTTAAGGTTTTATAGCAGAAAAGAAATATTGAAATATGCTTCTGTTGAAACAAATGGAAAATGGGACGAAAATGTTTTAAGAACTTTCTTTGCTGTTTAAATTATAGAAAAAAAAAACCAATTTCATATGCTGTAAAAAAGAAAGCACTTGCATGAATTGAAGACGGTGCCAAAATAATAAATAGCATTGGAAAGAAACCGTAAAGAACTGTGCTAAACAAGAGAAGCTCCTAAAGATATTAAAACCACCCACAAATGAATCAGAAAAAAACTGCAGTTAAAAGTTGACTACAAATGTCTTGGAAGCGGAGCTGGGAAGTTTTCAACATGCCCCACTTCCAAGCATCCATTCTTTTCATTTTCTTTTTCCTCATTGAATTTATTGGTACATTTTAGGTATACAGCACAGTTACATTCATCATTGGGATCTTGTACCTTTACATGAAAGGTCTTGGTTCTCATTTTTTTCCCCTTGTCCTCCCTTCATCCCCTCTTCTTCTCCCCATTTTAAAACACTTTATTTCCATTTTTTCATTTTCTCATATTTTTTTCTTTTCCCTTATTACCTTTCCCCTACCCTTCACACTTCCCCTACACCTTTAGCCCCTTTCTTCCTATTTCACATTATCATTTATATCATTAGGATCTTATGTACCAGTATAGTTTTTCACACCAGCGAAACTATTTGGTATTTACACATGTGTGACTTATTTATTTCACTTAGGAGTATATCTTCAATATGTATCCATTTTCCTACGAATGACTCTAATTTCTCATTCTTTATCGTTGAGTAGTATTCCATTTTATAGAAAAACCACATCTTCTTTATCCAGTTTCCAACTGATGGGCAAATGGGCTGTTTCCCAGTTTTAGCTATTATAAACTGTGCCACTATAAGCATAGGTGTGCATATATCACTATGATATGATTCTTTTAATTCTTTTGGAAAGATACCCAGCAGAGGGATGGCTGGGTCAAATGGAACCTCTAGTCCCAGCTCTTTGAGGTAACTCCATATTGATTTCCATAGTGGTTGCACCAATCTGTACTTCCACTGACAATGCAGAAGGGTTTTTTTTCTCCCCACAACCCCGCCACCATTTGTTATTGGTTGATTTCTTGATAGCAGCCATTCTTTGTTGGGTGATGTGGAATCTCACTGTTGTTTTCATCTGCGTCTCTCGAGTGACCAATGGTGTGGAACATGTTTTCATATATTTACTTACTGCTTTTACTTCTTCATCTGAGAAATGTCTGTTCATTTTAGGTGCTCATTTTTTAATCAGGTCTTCATATTTGGGGGCTGATTTTTTTTTTTTAGTTCTTTATATATTCTCGATAATAGTCCTTTGTCTGAGGAGCAGCAGGTAAAATTCTTCCTCATATTGTAGGTTGTCTTTTAGTTCTGTTGATGGTTTCTTTTGAAATGTAGAAGCTTTTTAACAAGATGAGATCCCAGTTGTTTATTCTTTCTGCTAGTTCCCAGAGAAACTAGGGAAAAAATTCCTTTCACAATAGCATCCAAAAAAATGAAGTAACTAGGAATCAATTTTATGAAAGAAGCAAAAGATCTTTACACTGAAAACTATAGTACTCTGAAAAAAGAGATTGAAGAGGATATAAGAAAATGGAAAGAGATCTCCTGCTCCAGGGTAGGAAGAATCAACATAGTGAAAATGACCATACTACCAAAACTGCTATACAGATTCAATGCAATGCCAATTGAAGCTCCAACACTATATTTCACAGAACTAGAAAAAAGAATCCAAAAATTCATTTGGAACCAGAAGAGATGAGACCTAGAATAGCAAAAGCCATCCTGGGTATAACAATTTCCAATTTGAAACTATACTACAAAGCCACTGTGATAAAAACAGCATGGTACTGGCAAAGAAACAGACCTGAGGATCAGTGGAATAGATTGGAAGATACAAGATCAATTCCAGATGTACTCAGCTACCTCATCTTTGACAAAGGAGCCAACCATCCTCACAGGAGGGAAGATAGCTTTTTAAATAAATGACGTTGGAAAAACTGGATTTCAACCTGCCAAAGATTAAAACTAGACCCTTATCTTTCACCATGCACTAAACTAAAATCCAAGTGGATTAAAGATCTAAATGTTAAAAAACAGTCGCTAAACTTGCTGGAAGATAATTTAGGCAAAACTTGAAGATGTTGGCATCCAAGCATCCCTTTTTTTCTGCCCTAAAAAGTTCAGAAAGTCTCAGTGATATTTAAATAAAATGATCAAATACAGAGAAGAGAATTCATAGACATCTGAAAGCCAAGCTCTTTAGAAATTATCAGTTTAAAATCATGAATTTTTTATTATTTTTCCATTTGAGCAGTCTTTTTCCCAAAGGAATCGTACCTGATGAGTAGGAGGGAATTGTTTGAAAGAACCATGAAGTTCTTCTTAGGTGTTTTTCCCCTTCAGCAAATTGTTAGTAGATGGAGGAGTATTCAGCATGAGGTATGCTGTTATTATATTTATTCTGATCCTTTCAGCACTGTAATTTATTTCTGTGCCAAAACAATATGAATTGTTAAAAAATGTACTTCACCACAAAATGAAACAATAGAATTGGATCCCTATTGAATTATGTATATATGTTAGCTAAAAGAATGATATTTTCTGAATAAAAAGAATGCATCTTTTTGGGAAAGCAAAAATGCATACTTAAAGTCTTTATCAATACATTTTAAGGGCTATGTTCCAAGTTAGACATAAGGTGAACCTGTGAAAAACATCAGGGTTTTTCCAAAAGCCCACTACATTTATGTAGAACAGACTGTATTCATCATCTCTTCTTTCTACTAAAATTATTTTTTTCTGGAAAAGAGCATCTAAATGGAATCATGCCTAACTTTTAGAAATACACAAACAGTGTATTATATATAAGAACTGTTTTAGAAAAAGTATGGCCCAATCTTTATGACAAAGAAATGGGAAAATTGAATGAGAGAGCAATGAAAACGTTAAAGAACAAAAAAATCACTTCTACAGTAATCATAAGGCAAAGAGAATGGAAATTTCTGTTCAGAGTACCAGCACTACTAAAGGACTGTGATGCCTTCACACAGGTTCACATGGAATCCTCAGAGCACCCATGCAGGGTACCTAGAACTGAATTACATGTTTGTCATAAATAAGGACACTAATCTATAGAGAGATTAAGCCAATTCAATTACTGGTCAAAGACTGCATTCAAATTCAGGCATCAACTAAAGTTTAATCATCTTCCCCCTAAATCATACTTCTTGCATTATTAGTTATTTTATGTGTTTTTCTTTAAAAATTTTTAAAACCACTTTGACATTTCTATTTGTCCTTACTTAAACATTTCTACACCACTACTAGACAAATTCTTCAGTGGCAGGGCTACTGACTTGCAGGTTTCTTTGCTTATCACCCATCCCATATTAATGGATGGCACGTGGTTGATGCTTATGAGATCTATTAATTAAATAAATGCCAGTATCTAAAGGATATGAGAAAGATCTCTTCCTATGTTTGTCAAACAATGGTGGTAGAATAGCACACCTGCCAAAGTATTTAGATATTCTGAAGATCAATGTTACATAAATGCATGGTTATATTTCTACAGAAGTGACAAGGTTTACATAATTGACAGACTCTAACAAGTGTAAACAGTGTCTAACTTCAGTCTACTTGAATGACAGTACCAAAAAATATCTTTTGGCTGCCTGTTCAGAAATACTTGTCTAGAAAAATATAAGAAAAATTTTAAAATATATATTTCAACATAAAGACATAAATCACATATGTTGCTGTGTGCATTTCATAATGTATAGAGGTAAAACTAAAGTACAATAGAAATTTTTAAGATTTTTAATGACAAAATCCACTTGGCAAATTATTTACATACTATGAGGAATGTATAATTATTTATGTCTTTAGATTCATAATTGATAATATTTTTGTTGGTTCTAAAAGGAAATGGGGCCCAATATATATTGTTTATATGCCTGCCCTCTTCTCCTTAACACTTGAAAAGCAAAATAATTGGTCACTTAACTTTGTATCCTTGCAGATGGCTAATGAGTTAATTCACATATTAACATATTGTGGGAGTGTGTGTGTGTGTGTGTGTGTGTGTGTGTGTGTGTCTGTATGCATGTCCAACTGAGGATGCGAATTGTAACATAGTCAGTAGAGCATTATGCCTGGAATAGAAGCTCTAGCTTTAACTTACCTCTTAAATGTCTCCTGACTTCAGATTCTGTATAAGTAATATCCTAATGTTGTGGTTGATGCACACAGATACACACACACACATACACATACACACACACACACGTATAAAGTATTCATAGTCACAAAACATTGAGATCTGACATCCTGATAGAGAATAACATATTTCTGTACCATATATCAAAATATAAATCCACACAATATATGCATATACATATTAATATAATTTTGAACTCTTGACAAGTATATCATAGAGTTGTAGTAGTACAACCTATGTACCATTTCCTCCTCTGACAGTAATATTCTATTGATAATTCTAATATTTTTGTTTTTGTTTTTTGAGACAGGTACTCTATATACAGTCTATACTGGCATCAAATTCACTACATAGTGCTGTGATTACAGTGTTTTTTTTATCAGGGATTGTCAGATTTTCAGGATCTCTTCTCCTGCACATAACTATGATTAACAGATCAATCATTCCTAAAAGGGATTCTCTTGATGATATTCTCTTTCTTTGAAAGTGAACCTAGTTTTTTCTTTTTTTAATGTGTCATGGATTTATTGCTGTCCTAAGGGTGAACACTCTGCTCCAGTGAAAATTTTTTTTAAAAAATCATTTGAGTGAATACTAAATAAAATGACAATAAATATGATAAGTTTTATTTCTGGTAGTTTGCTTTTAATGGTACCCATAGCAAAACATCTTGAATTATTAAAATAAAATCATTTTAATTGCACTATCAGAGATATAAAAATACAGATTAACAAACAGAATGTTCAATATCCTAATTCATTTAAAAGCAAATTTAATATTTTATTCTATATTGTTTAAGATTAATTTATTTTCATTCATGTGGAAATAGGAAACATTTGAACTTAAATTACAAAAAATAAGAACACATACAGATGCATAAAATAATAATTAGGTTGTACTTTACATGTATTTTATTTTGCTTTTTTACATAACAGTAACTGTATGTATGTGTATGTACATTTAAAGGAATATCATAATTTTCCTGGCCACATGTGGCTTTATGTATATGTAATAAAATTTCTTTATTAGATACTTAGTTTATTTCTAATTCAGATTTTCAAATTTTGCTATATTGAATGCACACACACAAATATAGCTTTGTGCAATTATAGCTTTGTAGGCTTTCTAATTATTTCCTTAGGTTACAGTTTTATAGGCAAAATTATGAGATCCACCAATAGTTACACTTAAATTTTAAGTTTTAAATATAATTTTATACTTACAGAAATTTTAAAAAGTATTACAGACAACTTCAACTTTCCCCACACAGTTTTCTCTAATTTTTAATGTCAAGCATAGCTGGAGTTTATCTACACAGGAAGATTACATTGGTTTGCTACTATTATCTAAACTACATACTTTCATTGATTTTCACCATTTTTTTTCTATAATATCTTTTTCTGTAAAAGAATCATGTATATTCCAGTGTTGCATTTGATTGCTTTTATTTCTGAAACTTCCCATGTGTGACAATTCCTTAGTGTTTCTTTATCTTTTGTCACTGTGACACTTTGGAAGAATGTCAGTCAGGTATTTTGTTGAAAATTCCGTAGTTTGGATTTGTCTGATGTTTTCTTATGATTTGAATAGATTTATACATTTTTTGGCAAGAATATGAGAGAAAGTACATCGTACCCTTGACAGCACACAATATCTAGTGTTTTGAGCTCATTTGTCTGTTCACATGGTAAAGTTGGTACATGGCTGATTTTCTCCACAGTAATGTCACTATATTCCCCTATGTAAGGGATAAGTATCAAGGACAAGATATTTTGAGACTATGTAAATATTCTTTTCCTCCCTAATTTTTGCCCATTCATTTTAGCATCTTTGGGTGAATCTTCTCTATAATAGTCATTGCTATAATATCTGCCTGATGGTGAGTTTTCTATTTTATTTTTTTCCATCTGAGGTGATTCCACACTTTTGAAATGATTTGTTTTTACTTTTAATCATATAACACTTCTAAAAATAGAAATATGCAGAAAAGAATAAAACCCCATGCATCTCTGCTCCCCCACTCTAGTAAAATCAATAGTTATGAATTCCATGTTAACTTTAGATTTCTTATTTTTCATGTTTTTAAAAATTGATTTTATTTTCCCTTCTATTTTCATTTTCCTTTCTTCTCTGGGACTTTGGTGTTTCTTACTCACATGGATTTTTAATTATTATATCTGTTCATATGTATGTAATCACTGTTATGAAATACGCATTTAAATATTTATCTAAAACATATCCAACTCCAAGTGTACTTGCTTTTACCCAACTCTATCAGCATTGTTTCTTTTAGATTTGGTAATGTCAATCCATATATTTTTTTCATTTTAACTGCAAAGCAATGTCATAAATTTCAAGAAATAGGCTTAAAATTCTACATTCATTTAACACACTTATGATGGGTCCAGGAAATACTCTATTCTCTGTGAGAAACCATTAAGGATGAGGATCGACATTTGAATAGAAATACAGCAGTGTGGTTTGTAATAACAATTACCTGGAAAAACACATTCAACTTCTTAACTTAGTAATGTGCTATATCTTACGTACCAAATAATTCATTCCTTTATGTAATCCACAAATATTCATCATACATAAAGGATACAATGTGGCTTCCTTAAGAAACATGCGATGCAGTAGAAAGAAAAAGACCAGTGTATAAAATGATTGTCTAAATGCTTGATTGGTGTCTTTTTTAGATTTTCTTGAATTTAATGACTTGCCACTGATCAAATTTTCATCAAAGAAAATATAACTAGATTTCATGGAATAAAAAAAATGTTTTCAGGTCTTTAATATTAAACAACAGTTTGTTTTGGCTTTCTCAGGTTGAAACAAAAAGACAATGTCAGCAGATATGATGAAATGGGAAATGTCCATTTACACTAAACACTTCATAATCAAATATTGGTGCATTTTAGGTTACTAGAATAGTAGGGAAGGCTGATTAAATGACATATAATTTCCATACAAAAAAGACCATATCTAGAAGGGACTTATTTTTACATGGTATTGTGAGTGTTCTCAAAGAATATAAACCATTGGGTGAAATTATACCTTCAACGTTGTTTAGGGTGGTATCACGGACAATTCACTTTCTTGTCTCAGTTATTTTATCTTTAATATGAGAATATTAATATATAATTCAGAGAAAACTGGCAAGTGTTTATACTTAGGATATTATTATAAATGATAAAGTTGTCATGTTATATTTGCATACTATATTCAAATTTTTCCTGTTGACTTTGGGAAAGTATAACTAGGTTTTTAGAAGAAGAGTAATATGATTACATTCTACTTAGAATTTTCTCTATTTTTAAATTTTTCCCTTTTCTTACTGGTGTTGTTGATATACATAATTTAGGGATATATGTACATTTGAACCCTCCAAAACCCTAACCTATCTTCACTTCCCTTACCTTGTCCCTTTCCTCAACTTCAAAAAGTCTACCTCACCATCTCCTTCCATATTCTTTATTTTGATGTTTTGTTTTTTCAAATAAAACCTGTGATACTTAATCTTCTGTGTCTGACATTTCACTTAACATCATGCTTGCAAGATATATCAGTTCTCTTAATAATGACTCAAAGTCACCCATCTTTGTAGCTGAAAAAGATCCTTTGTGTATATATACTGCAATTTTTTTATCCATTTATCTGTTGATGGACTTGTAGGGTGCTTCTATAGTTTTATTATTGTGAATTGTACAGCCATAAACACGGATATGCAAACATCCCCATAGTTTTATGGCATTAGCTCTTTGGGGAAGATGCCCAGGAGAAGTGTAACTGGGTCAAATAGAATTCACATTTTCAGTTTTCCAATTGATTTCCAAAGAGGTTGAACTAGCTTGCCTTCCAACCTACAAGGTAGAGCGAGGATTCATTTGCCTCTACATTTTCACCAGCATTTTTGCTTCTCGTTTTCTTGTTGATAGCCATTTTTATTGGAGTAAGTTGGAAATCTCAGAGTTGTTTTGATTTGCATTTCTTGAATGGCTAAGTAAGATGAACATTTGTAAGTAAGTAATTATTAGCCTTTGTGAAGTGTCTATTCATTTCTTTTGCCCATTTTTTAACTGGGGTTTTTTTTTTGAGGAGGTCTAATAATTTTGATTTATTCAAATTTTAGATGTTAGTAATTTCTCAGAAGAGTAGCTGGAAATTTTTTCTCATTTTATCTCATTTTTTCACCAATGCTTTCTTCCTTTGCTGTGCAGAAAGAAACTTTTAAAGTTAATACAATCCCATTTGTCGGTATTTTGTATTATTTCTTCTCCTATTAGAGTTTTGTTCAGGAAGTCCTTTTCCATACCTGTGACTTCAAGAGTTTTTTCTATTTCGTCTTCCACTTATTTTAATGTTTCTGCTTTTGTATCAAGATCTTTGGTTCATTTTGATTTGATCTTGATACAGAGTTGAAGATATGGGTATAGTTTTATTCCTTCACATTTTGATAACCAGATTTTTCAACACTTTTTGTTAAAAAGACTCTTTAGGGTTTTAATTTCTTTGTTAAAGATTAGATATCTAAAGGATGTGGGGATATTTCTGTGTCTTCTATTCCATTCTATTGAGCTACATGTCTATTTTTGTGCCGGTATTTGTCGTTTTCAATAATATTGCTTGATAAAGAAGTAATGCTAGTTCTCTCCAGACTGTTTGGTGCAATTTAAAGGAAAGAACACTCCAAACTTTATTCCATCAGCATAACCACATCCTGACAACAAAACTCTAAAAGGACTCAACACAAAAAGAAAACTACATGCCAATACTGCGGATGACTCTAGATGCAAAAGTTCTCACCAAGATACTTGAAAACAGGCTGCAACAAATAATTTAAAAGATTATGTATCATTCGTAAGTAGGGTTTATCCCAGAGATACAAGTATTGTACAGCATATGAAAATCAACAAATGTAATACATCACATCAATAAAACTAAAGACAATAATCACATAATCATATCAATAGATTTGGAAAAAAATCCAACATCTACTCATAGTAAAAACCCTAGTAAAACAAATACAAAAGAATCTTTCCTCAAATTGATGAAAGCTATTTATTACAAACCCACTGCCAATTTCATACAAAATAGGAAAAACTGAAAACATTCTGTCTAAGGTCAGAGCTAAAGGTGTAGGGAAGGTGGGATGGGTAGGGCAAGGGTAATAAGGGAAAAGAAAAAAATGTGAGATAATGAAAAGATGAAAATAAAGTGTTTGTAGATGGGGAGGGGAGGAGGGGGTGAAGGGAGGGCAGGGGTAAGGCGAAAAAATGAGAACCAAGACCTGTCATGTAGAGGTACAAGATCCCAACAATGAATGTAACTGTACTGTATCCCTAACATGTACCAATAAACTCAATTAAAGCTGGAAAAAAATAAAAATAAAGTCAGAAATGAGACAAAAGTGCCTACTCTCAAAATTTAAGTCACCAATTCAAATTTAAATGAGAGCAATGACCCAAGAAAGGGAAATAAATGAGATATAAATAAGAAAAGAAGTCAAGCTATCTTTATCTGTGGATGATATGACTTAAAAATCTCTACCAGGAGACTCTTGGAGCTAATAAATTTAGTGAAGTGACAGGAAAAAACAGTAAGTGCACCAAAATCAATACCATTCCTCTACACCAATAGTAAACCCACTGTGAAAGAAATCAGGAAAATAATTCCCTTCACAGTAGCTTCAAAAAGTTAAATGCCTTTGAATCAATCTAAATAAGAAGGTGAAAGACATTTATTGGAAACTATTCTACTCTGAAGAATTTAAGAGGACATTACAAAATGGAAAGACATTCCCTGTTCCTGTATAGGCAGAACATATATTACCAAAATGAACATATTAACACAAAGAATAGACAGATTTAATGCTATTCCTATCAAAATCGGAATAACATTCTTCACAAAACTAGAAATAACAATCCTGAAATTTATGTGAAGTCCAACAAGCCCAGAATAGCCAAAGTAATCCTGAGTAAAAACACCCAAGGGCATCCATACCATCCTGGATTTCAAATTACACATTCTTTTCTTGAAGCAGAACAATGTGTGGCAATCTGAGGGATATGAAGAGACTTGAGAAACTCTTAGTTTTAGGAAGGAATTTCATTTGTTAGGTGTGTACAGGAGTATGTGGTACAGCCCTTTATGCTAGCTTGCTAGTGTTGCTGTAAAAAAAAAAAAAAAAAAAAAAAAAAAAAAAAAAAAACCACAAACTGGTGGCTCACTACAACATAAATTTACTGCCACACAATTCTGGAGGCCAAAACTCTGAAATCAAGATGAAGACAGGACTATGGTCCCTCTGAAGGCCTTGGGAAAGATGCTTCCAGGTTGCTTCTAGTTTCTAGTAGAAGCTTGGCTTGGGACAGTGTAACT
Source organism: Fukomys damarensis (assembly GCF_012274545.1). NCBI lineage: Eukaryota > Metazoa > Chordata > Mammalia > Rodentia > Bathyergidae > Fukomys > Fukomys damarensis. The sequence goes on from NW_022900924.1 coordinate 34,605,808, forward strand.
CCAACTACCTGTGTGTGTGATTGTCCTTTCAGATGACTATTTTTTTAATAAGGATGCCAGTAATATTGCATTAGGAGCCCAACACTACTCCCAATATGATATTATCTTCATGTAACTAATTATATCTGCAACAAAACCTATTTTAGAATCAGGTCACATTGTTAGGTACTTGGAATTAAGACTTCAATGTACAAATTTCAAGGTATACAATTTAACCATTAAAAGTATTCTTTCTGACTTTAGTTTTAAGTGGTCCTTTCTAAGAGTACCCCAGCACTGCAGTTCTTCACATTAAAGATGAGAACCCTTAAAACATTTAGTTATGACATTTTTGTAATAAGACTGTCTGCCCGTTGGTGCTAACTGAACACTTACCCTTCAATTTCTAGACTAGTGTGGGATGGTATACGTAACTTCTAGAAACTGATGTGCACATTCTTGAAGAAGCAAGGCATAATTGTCAGGGGGTAAAAGGTATTAAAAGCAAGATACAAAATATAGTTCATAGCATAATTAAAACTATGTAACTAACACACATATATGCATGTCTGAAATTCAATATATAAAATAGTATCGGTTTCATAATGATAGTAAAGATAATGAATTGTTTTCAAAATTGTTTTAGTTTTTTTACCCTATAAAAGGATAAATCAGATAAATGCAAAGAATTACCTGATTTATTAAATTAGTTGAATATTTTGAGCCAGGTGCCGTGGTATGTGCCTATAATCCCAGTTAACCAGGAATTAATATATAGGCTAAGGCAGGAGCATAATGCATTCTAGATGAGACTGGGCAATTTAGAAAGACCCTGACTCAAAAGGAAACAGAAGTTGAGGTTGTAGCTCAGTGGTAAAGTGCTTATAGCTTCAAAAATAAATAAATAAAGTACTACACAGTGGGGCACTGACCTTGAAAGACCCAAATTCTAGTGTGTACTGGAAACTAGAGCAGGGCAAATAAAAAGATCTCTTGTCAAAACTTTTCAAAGAAAAATTTAAAAGCTGGGGCTATAGGACATTAGAAGAAAGCTCACATGAAACCCTGGGTTCAATTCCTCTTACATGAAGTACAAAAACAAATATAAAATATAAATAAAAAGAAAGCTTTGAGTCCCAAATCTTGGTTTCTATGCAGTTTGAAAGCTATGATCATAATTCTGATCTCATAGAATTTTATACATAGTATCTTCAAATTATTATTATCATTGCTTCTCAAATTGACATGAAAAGGGGATAGAACCTAGTTCGTACTGTAACATAGTAAGGATGAAAAAAATGTGGTCTATTTCTCTTTTCATTCACAGCAAGATTTTGAAGCATCATGGTAGGATGTTTGGTTGAAAAATAATTTTGAACTCAAAAATGCAGCGCTTTTTCATGCTGCGAAATGAGAAATAGATGTGAGTCATTTGTTAATTATGAGTTATTGGTACTTTTTCAAAAATTGTGTAAGTTAGTTCTATTTAAAAATAAAAATGGACAGAATGTATGAAGCTATTTTTGGACTGAAATGTCATTACTGAAGGCATACTTTTTCATATTCTGAACTAATAAATAGTTCAGAAAGTCCTTTGGAAATTTATCAAAATGTCATCTTCAGGTACTGGGTTGGAAAATTAGTAACCACTGGAGTGTGTGACTACTGAAAGGTGTCACTATTTGCAGGAGCCTATCGGCTTTTAAATTCTGGTATAAAGCAAAGATCTTAATCATTATTGTTGAAGTTTAAAATGTCAAAAATTCTTAGAATTAAAAAAAAGGCTAACATTTAAGCGTCTGTTATATTGTTAATCCAGATATACATAAAGGAGACATGATACTCAAAAAGTACTCATTTTCTTTTATCATTGAGTTTATTGGCACAGTTTAGGTATACAGTATGGTTACATTCATCATTGGGATCTTGCACCTTTATATGACAGGTCTTGGGTCTCATTTTCTCCCCTTGTCCCTGCCCTGCTTTCATCCCCTCTTCCCTTCGCTATTTATAAATACTTTATCAAAAAGTACTTATAATAGACTCAAATTACAAGAATGGAATAGATATGATATAACTTTATTCAGTAAAATGGTGGCTTCCTTAATTTTATTCTTATAAAATGATACAAAAATGATATGTTGTTAGTATACTGTTTATACATGTGCTATTCAATCTTAAATACATGCATTGCCATTAATGTGTTTGACTAGATATAATATTGGGTTCCTGACAAAGTTTCTAGCTAATGAAAATAGTTTCATAACACTTCTAGTAAAAGAATACAAAAATTGGGTGGGTTTTTGCTTTCACATGGTTATCCAGGTTGGAAGAGTTAGAAACAAACAACAGCAAAAAAAAACCTCCGTGCTTTACTATCCTTGTAACAAGGCTGCTACAATTTACATTTGGCATTTTGCTCAATTTCTCAACATGTTCATTTATATCTTTCTCTTTTTCACCTCCATGACGCAGTGAAGACAGGAAATCTCATTGGATGGGTATGGAAAACCGAGGCTCTAATATTTTAAGTATCTGACCACAGGGAAAACACTGCTTCATGCTTTGAAGGGCTGACATTAAAATTTGGGTCTTTCCAGGTCAGTGCCTGACTGGACAGTATTGCAGTTAAAGTGATATTTTAATGCAGAATAAGGACTTAGTGCTCTTCTCAGTGTTCCAACAAAGCAGGAATAGTTTAGCTGTAGTCATGAAGTTACACCCATCTTTAAGGTTTTCGCAATGCAATGCTTGAGATATCTATGCTGACTTCATTGCAAAAAGTATACAGAAAATTTTCAAATATTGCAATGTGTATCTATGAGATGGCACAAAGTGGCTATGGTAGCAGACTGCGAATGTGTACCAAAAAAATAAGGGAGGGGACCAAGAGAAGCGTGGAAGGGAGAGGAAGGGAAGGGAAAGGGGATTTAAAAAAAGATTAAGATATATTGTGTATGTGCACCAACTCCATACAAGGAATATAAACTACACACAAGTTCTAATAAAATGTATCACATAAAAATAAATCAACTAAAGGTGTTTAAAGCCTGGCCTTAATATTTCAAGGATCTGTATAAGGCCAGTGTTCAGAGCAGGACCTATTCTGATACCTAATGATGCACAAATCCTTGAATAGTAGAGGATAACATGCTTACTGCATTCTCAGTGGCTTTGGACAAGTTATTAAGCCTCTGAGAAACTCTGTCACTTCCTCGGTACAATGGGGATGCCAATAACACCTACTGGACAGTGTTGACATAAGAATGACATAGAAGAGATACGTAATCCTGACACATGCAAGAAAACAGTCTTTGCTCTGTCTCCTCTTTGCACTACGTAAAACACTTCTCTATTATTTCAGCTTAGCTTACCTCAATCAAGCTTTGTTACTATCTAGCTCATTACCATATATATCACATTTTATGGTTTCATCCTTCATTTGAAATGGCTGTGGCAATGTATCTCTTTTGAGTTTATTATTTTATTCCCCATGCTGAGAAGTCAATGTCACCTTATAAGAGCATAAGAGATTATGTATTACTTATAATTTAGGGGGCATTCTAACTGGCAGACCTTTAGGGAGCTACTCTGATTTTTCCTAGTTTAAGCTTTGTTGACAAACAATTGATGTCTCAGAATTAAAGGATTTGGAATGACTGAGTTGTATTTTTAAGAACTGTTAGGATATGACATGAAAGGTAGTTTGCGATAAAAGGTGGGTTTTTTAAAAAAGTACTAATGGAAACTTTAGGAAATTATTTGGAGGATTTATGTTATCACCATCAGATTTTTCTACCTGTTGGATAATCTGGGATAACTATCCAAGATCCGAGTGGCATTGTCTTGATACTATAAAATACACCTTTGTATAAAGTAGTAAAATACTAAAATAGTTGGAGCACGCTTTATGTTAAATCATCACTTTAGTGATAAGTAGGTACCAGTACTGGTCAATACTCATTTTAACTCCTAATACATAAATGGTATCATCATGTCATGCACACAGAGAAAGGCAATGTCTCTGATTTGCATGGTGTGATGCTGGACATTTCTTCTATAAGTAGTATCAGGGCATTAGGGTATCATTGAGATGAGACTTTAAAAGATAAGCTGGTTTACTATTTTGAAATACTGGTCTAATGTATAAATATGCTTCTGTTGGCTAAGACTTTTTGCAGGGTTAATAAAAATGTAAATTGTGCAGAAATGAATAGAAGAACCAAACGTGGTGCTGAGGATCTTATCTACAACATTTCATTTAGTTCATGTGAGCTCAGGAGTTTTACCATATTTTGCACACGAATAAGTTTGGGAATGGAGAGTTTAAATATCTGGTAAATGTGATAAACTAGTTTAACATCAGAATTGTATCTCACTACATTTTTTTATTGAATTTATTGGTACATTCTAGGTAGACAGTACAGTTACATTCATTACTGGGATCTTGTACCTTTACATGACAGGTCTTGGTTCTCATTTTTTCCCTTGTCCCTGCCCTCCCTTCACCCCCTCCTCCCCTCCCCCCTTCCAATACTTTAATTCCATTTTTACATTTTCTCATATTTTTTTCCTTTTCCCTTATTCCCCTTTCCCTATCCTTCTCACTGTCCCTACACCTTTGGTCCTTTTCTTCTTATTTCACATTGCTAATTGCCCCGTTAGGATCTTGGATATCTCACTACTTTTTAAACTGGTTACTTTTTAAAGAGGTTTGTTTTCCTTTAATTATACACAGTCTTCTAATAAACATCCTGAAAAATACACAAAATTATAATTATTTGAAATTTAGGCATTTCACATTTGCATTATCAAATATTGTATCAAGAATAATTATTAAACCCTTATTGTGTATTCAACCCTACATGTACACTGTATTACCCCAATTTTTTATATGAGGAGATTAAGGCTAAAGGATTTAAAATAATTTAAGAAAAAGCTGAGAATTAAGCCAATGTCTGGAGGAGTTCAAAGTCTGTACCCTTAATCACTAAGTCTTGAAAGCCCTGTAGGAAAAGATACGTGCTGGAAAAAAAGAATTGTAATAAATTTTGAACACGTCATTCAAAGCTATGGGAAAACTATTAAAAATAGAGGTAAACTTTCTTAAAAGAACGGATGATTCTTTGTAGAAGAAAGTATTACTGAGGAGTTAATTAAGGCTAGTGTATTAAGGATTGAAACTTATTAATCATTGTAGTAGTTTTTAAAATTTCTAGTGGGATGCCTTTTCCTAATGCATTTTTAATTTGGGATGATAAAATCTAGACTTAGGATGACACATAGGTTCAAAAACCTGTAAAAAATTATCTAGACTAGAGCAGGTTTTTCTGGCTTTCAGAAATCTGTAATAGTAATAGCAAGGACTTAAGATTCACTTTTATGTATAAAAACATTTTTTGTTTGTTTTTTTGGTTTGTTGGTTGATTTTTTTGAGACGGGGTCTCACTGTGTACTTGAGATTGACCTGGAACTCACTATGTAGTCCAGGCTGGTCTTGAACTCACAGCGATCCTCCTGTGTCAGTCTCTCCAGTGCTGGGATTACAGGCATGCACCACCATGCCTAGCCTATATATAAAAACATTTTAATATTTTCCAGTTTGTATGATTGGATTATACAAATCAATTTTTTTTTGCATTTGCATGAGTTATATTAACAATTATGGTAGCATTACTATTACTATGATGACCAGAAATTTTATTGATAGACATATGCTCTTAGTTTATAAAATATATTGACTATTAATAAATGGTGTCTATTAATCTTTAAGAATATCAAGGTTTACATTTAGTATAAAGGAAAAAATACATTATTAAAGGGAAGAAATCCTTGTTCATTAGGGGTTTGAAAATAATATATTGATGTATATCTGAATCTTTTTAAGTATTCTAACGTGACTGACTATAAATGAAATATTTTTCTTGGGTTTTTTTGTGGAGGGGGAATTCAAAGTTACTGATTTTTGAAATGCCAGAAGTCCAGAGTCATTTGATTGCATATAGACCTTATAATTGACCAGGCAGCTCAGTCTTTAGAGCTGACAATTTTAATACATCTAGGAGTTTTCAGGTACCTGGCATAAGCTGAACAATTTATTAGAACTAATAAACATGAAAAGTTCTATGGCAAAGGAATCATAAAGGAAAAATAATTGCAAGTAAGTAGAAGGTCATGATATCCAAAAGTTTAAACAATTCTTTTATACTGAGTGGCTAAAAATTATGTACAAACTACCACCTAGTGGATACCAAAAATCTATGATAGACACATATTTTTCAAACAATCAAATTTAATGTTTACCAAAAGATTGCATATCTAAGGTTGAACTCACACTTTCCTGACACAGAAGTCTTTGATTCCTTCTATGATGTTACTTTTAAGTGTACTAAAAGATACAGTGAAGGTATCATTGCACACTACTCAGCAATAAAAAAATGAATTACTGCTACAACCAGCAACTTCTCAAGAGAATTATGCAGAATGATAAACTAATCTCAGAAGATTATACACTGTTCAATTCTTGAAATGACAAAATTAGAGAAATGGAAGAAAGATTAACAGTTGCTGTGGTGATGCCAGAGAGTTTGGTGGGCAGAAGGGCAGAGGATATGGTTATATAGAGAACAACATAAGATGTAAATGCTTTGCGTTTGCCAAAGGTAATCATGTAGACATGAACTTGCTCTTGTGATAAAAGTGCATAGAATCACACACACACACACATACACACACACACACAGAGTACAGAGTGAACAGGGTAATCTGAATAAGATTAGTGGATTATATTATTGTCAATATCCTGATACTATGCTATAATCTTGCATGATGTTACTATTTGAGGAAACTAGCTAACAAGTGCCAAGCATCTCTATGTAATATTTCTTACAACTACCTATGAATACACAAACCTCTCAAAATAAAAAGTTTAATGATGCTGTGAAGCAAAAGAAGCTTTTAAAGATAAACCTTCAGTTGGTCTCCCTTTCTTAACAGCAAGACAGCTGAGATAGCAATACCTTTGACAGGTTGGAGTATGCAAATATGCCAGCAGCCAGAGTAACAGGGATGGAGTTTAAAAAAGACTACATGGAAATAGGACAGTGGAACCAAAGACCTACTTTGTTCCGAAATGGTACAAATCCCAACTGAAGAATTTTAGCCAGTCTTCCCTTCTTAGATCCTGACAGTGATTGTAAAGCTCCCAATAATTGCCAACATATCAGGAATACATGATGGGTTTCCCAGATAAAAAGAAGGCTTTATGTGATTAATGAAGTAAGTATATCAAATGAATAACTAACTGATTTTAAATGTATATCTTACAGTAATTTCCATGTAAATTCACAAGTTGAGCAATATATTGGAGTAAAATAAGACTTCTATTGTAAGCATGTAGTTACATACTGGCAATATTCAGTAAATAGCTATTTTAGATTGACAAATGTCTAAGTTTCCCATGTATATACCAATCTACCCCAAAAGATAATTGTCATATATTCTTATAATTTTTGTTTGTATGCTTCTCTCCTGTAAACACAGAGTCCTAGAATTGCTGAACAATTTTTCTTAACTTGTGCCCTTTCTTCCCTTGACCACCATTGTTTAACTGTAGTCTTTGTTATCTAGCAAAATGTTGCAAATAGTAGATGCTTAATGTTTCCTGAATTAATGTTACAGTGAATAGTGGGAGAAAAACTGTTGATATGATCTGTGTAAATTTCCAGAGCATATTAATTTTCAGGGAAGCAGGATACACTTAAAAATGAAAGATCCTTGGGATCCAGAGAAAGATAATTTGCATAGCCATTCAACATCTGCTTTGTCGAGGACCAGTGGAGATATAGCAGCAGCTACAGAGTGAGAGGCGTTATCACCTAGCTAAAGGTAAACTGAAGATCAGGAATCACACCCTGGGATATAAATTAGGAGCAGATTTCATGGAATGTTCTTTACTTATTAAATACAAATATAGTGCGATGTTGTTGTCACTTGGGGCTAGATGTTAGAATATCTTTCTGTCAGTCAAGCCAGTCCAAAAACATGTTCAAAGTATGAATCTTTGTCTCACATAGTTCCATACATTTCATTTGTACTTCTTTAATTTACTTTTATTGCTTGGTTTCCCTTTGCCTTAATTCACTCATAAACTTGACAATTAAAACCTTCAAGTTGTATGTAATTATTGAGGAACTAATTTTGACTTCTTTAGCCTTTTTATTTTTAACAGAGTTTTTTACACAGAGGGAAAGAAATGTTTATTCCCCAAAGACCACATCATAGATCTAGTATTATCATCAGTTTATAAAGTGTATGCATTATAAACATGCAAATATATATATATAT
>NW_022900924.1:34614357-34653564 GCF_012274545.1 Fukomys damarensis
TATATATATATATATATATTTGGGGGGGTTTGGTTTGGTTTTTTTGAGACCAAGTCTTGTTATGTAGTTCAGACTGGTCTTGAACTCACTTTGTAGCCCAAGCTGGGCTCAAACTTTCAGAGAGAGAGAGAGAGAGAGAGAGAGACAGAGACAGAGACAGAGACAGAGACAGATAAAGAGAGACAGAGAGATTTGGTTCCATGGAAGAAAGGAACTAATATACCTACACTGTCTCCAATAAATTAGCAGTATATGTCCTGGAGTAACGTACTTTCTATAATAATCTCCTCTGACTTTTGTATTAGATAGATACAGAAATTAAACCTTGAAATACTCAGTAAATTATAGAAAGAGCTTTTTCAAAAGAACTAGAAATGGGAAATATTTGATGACTGACAGCACAGTCTTATTCATTCTGCAACACCAAATAACAATTTTCAGATAAAAAGACCTAGTGTTTTTATGCAATTAAATTTTACATTATCTACTGTCTCTGATGCAATTTTCTTTCTACCTGTCCAGGTGTGTATGGAGGATTGTGTATGTGTGATTTCCTTCATTGATCCTTGTCTTATTATATATAGAAGCACTTATGCTATGAGGTGTTAAAATGGTTTCTGAATTGAAATACAATCCATCTTGTCAACCCAAGTGCCAACAGGCCTTTAATGTGACAAGGGTAGTGTATTTTTACATGGTGTGTGATATAGTCTTTCAAAAACCATGTATTAAATGTTTTTTTGTGTATTAGGACTTCTTCTATGGGCTGGGAAAATGATGAGTTTGGCCCTGTTCTAAAGAAATGCTCACATTGGTTAGAGGGATATACGAAAAGTGGTTACCACTACGAAAGCCATCATATGCAGCAATAGAGGTGAAACCATTAGTTCTGCAAAGAAGTTCTACCTATTTCTTCTGAGTCCAAAGGGAAATTAGGGCAGACTTCACAAAGGAGCTGATTCTTGACCTACATATAGACATAGGAGCAAGGCATAGAATAGATTTCATTCCAAATGGAAAAAACCCATGTCATAGTGGTTGTCAGAGTACTCCAATATTTCATTGTAAAGTTGAGGAAGTCACAGACGTTGAGAGTTACAGAGGTATACTAGAATCAGATTTCTTTTGGAAGGGATTCTGGGGATCAAACTCAGGGCCTTGCACATGGTAGGCCAGTGCTCTACCCTGGGTTACTCCCCTCACCTGGTAGTCAAATTTTTAGAAAACCTTGTATGCTAGCTAAGGAATTAAATTCTATTATCTTGGTAAAGATATGTCTTCATGTGATTTTTTTTTTCTGTTAGAAGGGTCATATGATTACTAGTTACACCATGATCCTTTTGAAAACTGGGCAAATAAATTTGTAAAAATTCAATGAAAACTGATCAAGAGATTCAGTGACCCTGTTGTAGCTGGGAAATATTGGGGACTTCAACTAAGGCAGAGACAGTAGGAACTGAATAGAGGAATAGCCAGGCATGGTGGCCAACACCTGTCATTCCATGGTTCTGGCGTGCTGAGACGGAAACCCCCCAAGTATGAACCTAGCCTGGGCAACTTAATGGGCTAGAACTGGGGATGTAACTAACTGTGGAGGCCCTGGAGGAGGAGGAAGAAGAAGAAGAGGAATAGGAAGAGAAGTAGAAGGGGGGAGGGGAGGAGGAAGAGGAAAAGGAGGAGGGAAAAGAGAGAGGGAAGGAGGGAGAAAGCGGGAAAGAGGAAGGAGAAAAGAGAAGCAAATGTTAGAGATTTTAAAAGAAAAATTATTTCTTTACCATTTATTGCAATTAGCGGACCTGTAATAACTGGGTGATTTCATTAACTGCAAAGGATTATGTACTAAAATGGCAAGGTTAAATTGACAAATTGAATGAGAGTTTTGTTTTGGCATGTTGTTGGGTTTGAAGATGTGTTGGAAACCACCTACTGGTAGTAAGCCAGGATGTCAGTACAGAAATTTCCGTTCCACTGTGTTATGCAGCCGAGATTTTAAAAACAAGCGAACGGAAAGATTTTTAGTACAATCTAAGAGTGATGAAGACCATTAAAAGAGCTCAGATTTTTGATAAAATGAGAATGCAGCTGATTAATCGGGGTGAAATAAAAAAGAGAACAATACAGAGTGGAGATGCAGAGGGCTTGCCTAGCACGCATATTGCCTAGAATAAGTCCCCAACACAGAAAAAAGAAAAGACGGGAAGAAATCGATAGATTGGCAAAATTAAAGAACAACATAAATGCCCACCTAATGAAATTAGAAGCCCCCAGATATCAAAAAGAGCAAGAGAATAAAGGAGTTGATGTGGGTCAGAAGTTTACACAGGCAGAATTAATTCTGTGTCATATGGTATTACATAGACTGGAGATTTATGACTGGGTTGCTGAAATGAATTGAGGACAAATAAATCTTAGGAAAGGTTAAACAATTTAAAAGCTAGAAAAATACACAGGGTATTTTCATGCATTATAGTCACTCCATATTACTGTATGAGTGAGTTGGAGAAGAAGGCTGGAAACCAAGAGCTCGTTTTCTCTGTGAGTGTAGAAGGATTTGGAGGGCCGTGGAAGATGTGAGCGAAGGAGGCGTTCGAGAGCAGAGGGCAGGATAATTATGTGCTTGTAGAAAGAGAATATTTTTAAGAATGAACTAGTTATATTATTCAAGATGAATCCGGAGCCAGAAAAGTGCCTGGGGTAGTTACTATGTGATGGCAATTATTATACCATTGCAACCCAACAGTATATGTGTATGATCAATCTCCATATTCAGAAAGATAAGACATGGCACCTTCCCCTACCTGCTCCATTTTAAGAGTGGTTTATAATAGAGGTCCTTTGGAAAGCATCTGCTGGGTTATGACTGAGACAACAAATCAGGGCTTGTCATACAAAAGCGAACAAATATTTGAAAGTCATATAAAATTTTGGCTGGGAAAAAAGTGAAGAAAGTAAGAGGAGATATTTCTGAAGAGTGACTGTTTGATTCTACTGTGAACAGAGATGAAGATGGAAAGCCTTCGCCCTTAGGAAAAATGAGCTTTTGAAAGATTTTGTTGTTAGATTGTTTGTTTGGTCACCCTCTCCCCCTCCCCTCCCCCCTCCTGCTCTCTCTGCTGAGGATTAAACCTAGAGCTTCATTCACAATAAGCACATACTTTACCACTGAACTACACTACCAGGCTGTTTTGTTATTCCTTTGTTTTCTGAGCTGGGTACTTTGACACAGTAAATTCCCAACTTATGAACCAATTCTGTTCCAGGAGCATGTTCACAAGTTGGATTTCTTCCTCAGTCCAACAAAGTGAGTGTTACACACCTTTGACACAGACATACAATGCATTCTGCTTTGAGCTTCCTAGCAGGTCCCTTCCACATCACCATGGCTTTTTCTCTGGCTTCTGGACATCCTGGGATCTCCTGAGCCCTGCACTACTGCACACTATGGCACTGTGCAGAAAGCACACAGCAGCACAGCTGTGACGGTGTCCAGCAGACATGTGAGCTACTTCCATGATTTGTTTGCATCTATGGATGCTCATAACATTAAATCTTCAGGTATGTGCTAAAGTTTGCAACTTGAAAGTTTGTAAGGCAGGACTTACCAGTGGCACAGACCACAGGGCAGGAGATGATTTAGTTAGAACTTAGAACCGATTCAAAGACAATGATGAGCTTTTGTTAAATGATGTTGATATATTTCAACTTTCTTAGGAATTTTACTTCTGTATTGGCTTAATGAAGTAAATTATGTAAAGGGGAAAAGTATTAATTTGAAAAGGATATATGAGTTTAGAGGTGCTAAATATATTTTTAGTATTATAAATTACACTCTCACGGTTTTAGAAAATCCTAAAGTAAAAGCAAAGATTAAAAAGTAATAATGCAATCTTCAGATTAAATTTAATAATAATCGGTTATCAGTTTTTGAATGATGTTCTTGGTGTTATGAAAGCCGTAATTTTTTTAAGTTCAAAAATAATTCATTTTCAATTCTAATTGTCTGAGTGACATGCAGGAAGATGGATCAAAACATAATGCTTGTGTTTGCTCGGGCACACCATACTATGAAAGTGATGAAGTCCCAGTGGTTGAAAGATGTTAATGGCATGGAATTAAAGGAGAGAACATTGCTGGACCACCAAGTTAGACCTCTGCTGCTGGAAGACATGGTGGAAACTGAAGTAATCTGGGAAACTGAATAAAATATTGATTTGTTTTAGTTCTTGGTCCAGAATGTTATTTGACCTGAAAATATGTATTTTTAAAAATTTTTATTTTGTACAAAGTCAGGTCAAAGAATGTTCTTGACCAAAAATTGAAGTAAATTTTGTGTTTCCCATTGCAATTGCAAAAAAATGTTTACCAGTGGGAATTTTAGTTGTGCACTTTTGCTTGAAATTTGTTAGACCATCAGTGTAGACAACATGATCGACAGCTTTGTATATGTACAGTCTGCTGCCTCTCCCAAATATATTCAACGTTTTCTGTCCTGTTCTATGAGACAAGTGGCAGCTGTTATTTTCAGTATGGGCAAGAAATGGAAATAAGGAATGTGTGCCCCACACCAAGGTAACAAAATGACTTTATGGTCAGTGTCTGATTGTGAAAGAGGAATTCAAGAAGGTTGATGTTTTGATGGATAATAACTGACTCTTAGCTGTTCTCACTTTTCTAAAGCCAGGGATGAATTTGCACTGTTGCTCTCTTTCTGTCATTCTGAATAATAGATTTCTGTGACTCCAGCTGTTATCAATGATAATAAGCAAGTAGGTATTTTTGTGACACTCAGATCTCCTGAACTGCACAATGAATCTGTCCTTGGCCTCTCCAAATCTTTACGGCTTCTGGGCTTGAGGATTATCTCTGTGCTCTGTACCTGAACTTTTGTTTCTGGCTCAAATTTTATTTTTTAAGTTTTTTTTCTTATTGAGTTTATTGGTACATTTTAGGTATACAGTACAGTTACATTCATGATTTGGATCTTGTACCTTTACATGACAGGACTTGGTTCTCATTTTTTCCCCTTGTCCCTGCCCTTCCTTCACCCCTCCTCCCTTCCTGGTTTATAAATACTTTATTTCCATTTTTTCATTTTCTCATTGCTTTTTCTTTGCCCTTATTTCCTTTCCCCTACCTTTCTCACTTCCCACACACCTTTAGCCCTTTTAAAGGAAATCTGTGCTCTGATTAAGTGCTTGGAATTTAGACTTGGACTGCCAGTAACTACTTTCTGGTGCACGGCTGGGCAAGTTATTTAAGTTTTCCATATCAGGTTCCAATGCTGGGAATGAAATACTGACAAGTGCTAAGCTAACCCACAAGATGAGAGTTACATTTGTAGACATGTGATACCCTCAGCACAGAGCTAACATGTACTCAATAAGTATTTGCTAGTGGACTTGTTTTAGTGCTTTAGAAATTCATTTCACTACCTTAGTCAACCTCTTTATTGTAAAACATCTGAACAAAATGTATTCTGAGATTTTTGAAATTTTAAAATGGTGTATGACTCAGAATTGACACTGTAAACCCCATTTTATAAGAACATTGGCTGGGAGTCTTTCAGGCTCTATTTAAACCTGACCATGCCATTTACTAGTGTTTATCTATGGCAGTTTGCTTAAACTCCTTTTAGTTTGTTTTTCTCTTTTTCAAGGTGGTGAAAACACCAGTTTAACCTACCTTAGAGGGTGTTTAAAGAATTAAATGAAAAGAAGAAATATGTAGTGCACTACATAAATGCACAATTCATAAGGTGGCTGGCATATTAGAGTCAAGAAATGATCATTGTTATTATTAATATAAATTTGAAATTTTTTCATTAAAATATATGCTAGAAAAAGTTGTCTCTGCTCAACTATAGTAATAATCGTTGTGACTACATAAACCGTGGTTTTCCATATTTAAGAACTTAGGTGTTTTAAATTGCTGCCAAAGGTATCAATGGATTATACTACAGAAACCCAAAGATGTTGAAACCTGGTGTTCCTATAAAATTTAGATATCTTTTTTATGCAGAGAAGGACATCAAAGCTATTGTGATTTAAAGACTTTATTCTAGCATGAGAGAGTAGGCAGAGATTTTTATTAAATCATCATCCCATATAAGTTGCTGTTCTTGCAATTGTTGACAGGGATTAAAGCTGTGCTTTGCATTATAGGACTTTCTGTATACAGCATGCATTTTTGTGGTTAGTTTTACAAAAATAAATTTAAATGTTGCTTCCTCCCATTTAGGATTAATATGCAGCTGGCATATATTTATAAATGATGTATAAGTAGCTATTTTTTGCTCCTTCTAAAATGCAGAGATTTCATTTGATTTGCCTTTCTTTCGTTTTTATCCCCTTATGTTCTCAGTGGAAGAACTTTCATCCCTGTACTTCCAAGTTCTCCTTCCCTCACCCTCCCCAACCCCCTGACTTGAATACTGCTTCGTGTGCTCTGTGTTGAAAACATCACGTTTAGTGACTGCTGGTGTTATCTGTCTGGGAAATAGAGTTTAAATTTCCTCAGATCCCACTAAGCTCTCCACAGCCTGTCAGCACTGAGGATGTGGAATTGACTCCAAATTGGAGGATCTCCAAGTGACAGAACACTGTTGCCGAGATGTGTAAATTACAGAAAGGACTGGATTTGATACCACCGAGGTAGTACCTCAAGTGTGGTTTCCCTACAGTCTTTTTCTCACTCTTTGTTTTTATAGTATTCACACAACTTAATTATTTAACTTCACATTAATCACTTACAGGGACGGGGTGAATCACGTACATGGGTGGGGCAAATTATTTATTCTTACATAACCACAAACCCGACAGCATAATTAAAGCACAATTTCTCACATGTGTGCTTTGCACAATCAAGTGAGTCTTTGAAGACACAAGATGGACTGTGAAGTTGGGAAGCATACAGCAAGTATTGTGCTTTGTACTTTGCATGTGTTTTCCAATGTAATCATTTCGATTCTAAGTGATGCGTTTTAACACCATTTCGTAGATGAAGAAGCAGTGGGTAAGAATACATACTAAGAACTGGTCATTGGGATATCTTTTATTCCAGGTCCAAATTATTCCAAAGCTACTGGTTTTTATTTTTCTCAAGTGCAATATGCAAATATAATATATTTTTAGCCCTAGCATATTTAACAAATGTACCTTATTTTATTCAGCAAACTAAATTTCATACTTGCTACATAGAAAATAATTTAGAGTAACTAATTTTTCAGTGAGTTACTTAACTTCACAAAGTATTTATTTTATTATATAGAGCAACTTGGTTTCTAGCACAGTTAAGGTGCAATTTTGTTATTTAAAGATTTCATTCCTGTAGTTTTCCAGGAAATTTATTTTGGATAGACTGATAGGACCATAGAGTGTCTTTTCACTTTGAGATCCAGAAATAGATAAAATATATTCAAAAAGGATGAATATAACCATTAAGGCAGGATTTGTTCACTATGCTTTTCACATCTGTATTGATGGTGTGATTCTGGGGTGTATATAGGTAATACATGCAGAAGATGTTTATTGCTCAAACTCACTTACAGGCTAATAGCTTTTCCTATATCGGTGCTTTGAAACATAGACTAAAGAAAGATATACCTGTGATATTCAACAAATTTCATTTTTAAAGTGTGGTGAAGTGGTCCCACTATATTCTTGAGTTCAGATTATGTCGAATTTAGAACATATGGAAAGTATCAGTAACTAAGTCAGCTTATTTTCTTTTTATTAGTTTTAAGCCACAGGTTATGATGAAGATATCTGAAAATTGTGTGCTGTACATTATTTAACTACACATTCATCATAATTTAGAATTTTCTGGATATAGCAGTTAAGATTATAGCTATTGCAAGACTTAATGAATTAATAAGGAAATGTTACTCCAAAAGCCTTTTAAAGGTAAATAAACTTTGGCCCAAATTATATGATTCCAAAGTTATTGTTTTCAATAAAATTTGTATTGTAGATAATATATATTTCATACTGTCAGAATTTAATTTCTGCCTCCATTTTAATCCTTCATAACACCTTGTTTGATCAGATGATTCTTATCATGACATTGGCTCTCATTACTAGACCATCTAACTGCCTTTCTCTTTAATAATAGAAACTCACTTAATAATGTATGGCTTGTGTTATGTTAAAGGTAACCATAGCACCCATAAATGACTTCAGTTTAAAATTAATTTAAATAAGTTGTTCCCACTATTATCATAGACACAAAATGAAGTTTATTTGTAATTATTAATTATGACACAAAAATCATTTAGAGCCCTGTGGACATGAAGGGAACATATTTGAGTAATATTTTATGTGTGGTTAAGATACATTCTTAGGTTTATGAGTTATGTGCATTGAGGTTATTAATATCTTATGAAAACTTAATGTTAAACATGTTTTAAATGCATCAATAATATGAACTTTTTAAAAAAATACTCCCTAGATTCCCACCCAAATAACACTGCTGGGTAATTGGTGAGCCCCGAAATTAGTATTGTCACTGTCAGCCCTCAACCTGTGCATAGAAAAAGGGCTGCCAAGAAGTCACAAAATCTGAAGAAATAAGACATTAAAGTACAATTATCAGAGACAGGCTTGAAGGCAATGATTCCAGATGGTGAGTTCTATGTGGATAGGGCAGACAGAAACTCTGAAATCAAAGCTCAAATCAAGGAATTAAGTAAGTCAGACCAAGAGTGTGTCCACTAAGTGACTCAAGAATGGACTGGGGCTTTCTGTGTATGCTGAGCAAAACAAAAGGAGGCATGATGAGAGGGTGTTTGTGAGTGATATTTACAGTTCTTCCATCTCAGAGGCTGACATATTAAGTAAATATGCCTTTCACTTGGTTGAGAGAATTAAAACCTGACGTTTATGAAGTAGAAGCGATGGTGATTCAAGCTATGGGGAGATGAAAAAGAAGCATGGAATATTCTGAGCATCTCTGCAGGTGGGCTGGGGATTTGGCTCAGTGATGCCTCTGCCTGCCTTGAAAGCGTGAGGTCCCCAAGTTCGATCCCTGGTACAAAAAAAAAATTGCAGATCATTTGAAAATTTTTAAAAAATTTATGAGGAAATTAGATGAGATAAAATCAGAAAACAAAGCAGCATTTTTGTTAAACTGCTCAATTAGCATTTTATGATATAACTAGAGTAATATTGAATTCAATTGTGAATCCTTGAGCTGCTCAATGCAGAATTCTCTTAATACTGTGGTATGGTAAGGGAGTGAATGCAAGTTATTTCGGTTTTTAAAGAATCAACACAAAATCCAAAGAAAATAAGACTGAGGACTGAGTGTTTAATGAGTGAAAGTTTCTTTTACATTAGCTCCTTTTTTTATTGTCAAAAGTTTCTTTTTTAATTTTACTGAACTTTTGCTTCAAATTACAATTATGTTTTTCAATGTTTGTGAATACTGGAGTGGTATCTAATAGGATAGAAATAAGAATAATGGTTTCTTGATGATTCAAAGTATTCTCTCTGGTGATTTCTAGACATGGTTAATTTTTGTTTTTGATCTTAATAAAACTTTTTGTCATCTTCTAATGCAGCTATACCATTGCTAATATATGTTTCCCTTACCCATATAAAGAAAATATATAATGTACACACCAAATACTGCTTGTAAATAGGTTCTGGAGGGCCATATGTAAAATCTGAATTGTGTGTGTGGTATGGTGATGTGTCACCAGGGCCAGTGCCGATTATAGGTGAGAAAACATGTCACACTGGTTCTGACATGGTCTATGTATTCCAGCTTCTTCTGAAGTTGTAAAGAAACTTCCAATAGAATCCACAGTCAGTCACTGAGCTCAAATTTTGGACTTGGACATATGTTTGTGGCACCTTGATACATTCCTTGGAAGAGTAATCCTCAATAAAATAAACTCTATAACTCCTCAGTATAAAATGTTTTGTATGCACTTTTTACTAAAGTTAACAGATAGTATTCTCTACCCACAACTATGATTTTAATAGTAATTGTATAATTTAATAGTAATTATAAAATGATGTACTTTATTATATAAATGCATGAGCATGTCTTAACTAGCATATAGATGAAGCAGTCATATGCTTGGTATGCCTACTCAAAGAACCACTAATATAAAATGACTGAAATCAAACAGATAATGAGTATTCTGGGGACTCCAAAAGCAGGGGCGTCTCTGCTGCCAGTCACCTGATTCTCCTAAATGACAATTGACTCTTGATAAATCTCTGAAAAAAAACTCTCTTGATTAAGAAAAGAGTTGTATTTGGAGAGAATTTATGTTTGTATTAAAGAGAAATAAGAAGTTGAAATAATGATATGCAAAACGAAGTTGGGTCATGAATTCAAGTAATTTTTTACAGTATTTTACTAGGCATTTGCAATCTGACATGTGGTACAACACTTCACACTACAGGATTGTTCCATGAATAATGCATAGCTAGCAAGTAGTTCCCAGCAACCAAAGAAAAACCCTCCCAAATTCAAATACCACATAAAATATATATGGCAGAGATCACAGCTACTGTAGGTGAAAAAGATTGCTCTAAATGAGTGTAGTGGGTTTTACAATCTTGATTAAATTTCAGGAAACAATAATTCTCTGAGAAAAGCCTAAAAAAAAGTGGAGAAAATACTAAGATACCAATATGCAATGCACCTGATATTATGGGCATTCTTTACTTTGTGCTTAGAAAGTTATGCATTCAGTTGAATTGTGGGCCTAGACAAGATTAAGTCTGAGTCTAGTCTGTTCTTTGACCTTCCAAAGCACATTTCTTGAAATATTAAATTGTACTACCTGTTCTTCCTACTTCTGAGTTCCGTGGCGTATTATATATGAACATGCTTTTTGTTTAAGTGTTAAGCCAATTTAAAAAGTTATCAATACTATTTTGTATATTACTTAAATAACTACAGATGAATTTTTTTAATGGTTCCTAAGAAGGAACCATTAATTATTTAATTTGATTCCCTGAATGATTAATTTAAATCAGATGAGTCAAAGGGTTTCATTTTGCTTTGAGTGTTGACCTAAAAAATCAATTCTGTTGCCTCAGGACTTTGTCAACCTCTGAGATCTGTATGGCTGGGTGATAGACAAACACTGAAAGGTCACTTATATTTCCTTTTAATCATAATCCATACATTGGAATAAAAATACGCCTGTTTACAGAGCCCTTTCATTGTTTTGGTCATTAAAATAAAGCTGTTTATCAAATACTAAACATATGCCAGACACTATGTTATTAAAAATATTGTAAGTGAATCACATGGTCTAACTAACTGTATGCATAAAATCACTTAAATGCTGAATCTCTTTTCATGTTTAGGTGAAATATGATTAAATAAACAATTCTTGCAGTCATCACTCAAAATAATTCTTTAAATTCTCATGGGCACAATTGTTAATTTTGAGATACCTTCCTCCTCTTGTCTTTCCTCTTCCTAAAATAGCACTGGAGAGTCTGCCAAGTTGCATACCAAATGCACCAAAAAGATGAATTTCTCTCTTTCTTCATGTCAGTGTTACATTTAGTCTCTGGGCCTTCTATTTAGGCATGCCAATTATTTAAGACCAACACCTGCAGTTAATGTGATTTTTGAACCTCTTTGACGGACCCTGACCTATTCTGATTGGCTGTCTTGGTTCCGCTCATCTCCACGAAAGTCAACCCTAGTTTCTGACCTGAGTCACTTTCAGTCAGTGCTTTTGTATTCTTCTAGATCACCCCATAACAACACAGGCAGGCCTGGAGACTCCAATTCAACATCCTGGCCGGGCAGGATTGTGCTTGCAGTCTGATAAAACCAAAGACTAGGTCTTTCCTCAGCCTACTTCCACTGCTAAGGATACAATACTGAGCTATTGTATGAGCTACTGTTATGCCGCGCCGAGACTTCCTCCAGAAGATACAGAGTTTAGGGTCAGGGAGAAGACTAGGAAAGTGAGGGCATCCACTTACTAAAATGGCTCTTCAAATTTCCTTTCCTTTGCCTTCTACTCTGTGGGACTAGAAAGGAGTGAGTGGTATTGGCCCTCACAGCCTTTCCTTGCTTTCAGTGCCAAGTCTCTCACTCTTGTTACCTTAAAGCCAAAGCCAAAGGAATTTTGACATTTCTGAAGATCGTGGCCTTATTTGTAAGGCTCAAGCATCCTGAAAAATCATATTTTGAACATCAAAAGGTAAATTTTCTTTTGATATTTAACTTTTGGCCTTCTATCTGTAATAAACCCCAAACATCCCACTCTACTTTGTTGTATTCAACTAGATACCTTGTGTGGACTACAATAAAAACCTTGTTCTCAAAAATTTAAAGAAATAATTTAATGATTCATTTTCAAAACATATCTTTCAGTACACTCGGTATTGTGAAAATACATTCTACTTGTAGAAAATAGATATCATATACAAATAAAATAGAATTAAGAACTAAATGCACAAATAAACAGTCGTAGTACTATCAAGGAAAAATCAGATTGTTACTGTAGAAGATATTGGGATGCTTAAAGAAATTGGATTGCTCTGTTCAGGATTCCAAATATTAATCATTAATTGTAAAGGCAGGACTCAAGAATCCTTAGTGAGTGAAGCCATTTTATAGATGACACCTAAAAAGTAAAATAAAATAATGGTTTTGCCATGGTTCAGGCAGGTGGTTTAGGTTAAATAATGTAATCCAGCCTATTCACAAATTCTCTGCTCTAACAAATGGGGTTACTGATCATTCCCAACATTTCTTATATATCAAGTGTCTCTGTGGTTTCTGTTTCTTATTACTGAAATGCCATCTCTCACTTCTAGGAGTATAATTTTTTTCAAGCTTACACATGTACATATTGATAAATGCAGCTCAGACAAGGATCCCATCTAGAAATAAGATGTCACCTTTTGAAGTTACCTTTTGTGGTATTTTTCACACTTTGATTTCTCACTGCATTGAAAGCTTTTTGTGGTCCAAATTATATATAGGCTTTGCTCTCTGTTTTCCAAAAATATTTGGTGAATTGATACATGAAATATGCAATGAAACCGTAGCATCCTAAATTCCATAGAAACTCCTAGTACATAAAAGTTTTGAGGATCTCATAATTTCATCTGTTAATGAAGACCATAGTTTCTGCTTTTGTTTACAGCAACAATGAATGTATTTAACAATAAAAGCACAACAAAGCATAGATTTTTAAAAAAAGATGAAAGCTATGAGAAACATAGATTTGCGACTAATTACAGTTCGTATGTAGAAAATCAGAGCCATGTGTGGTTGAAGGGAGCCAAATGCAGGAAAATTTGAGTTTAAACTATTTTTGAAATACAGGCTAAGCAGGTTTGGCGCCTTAGGGAAAGTGCGTTAGGAGAAGCTGTAAAGATTGCAGGGGTTGTAGAAGGGCGAGCGCACGTTGTGCGTGGAGTGTGTTAAATTGATACGCCTGACTGCAGTATTAGCTTGGGAATCTAGGGGATGGAGTTGAGAAGTTCTGAAGCTGTTGATTAGGCGTCTTAATTATATTCAAGGGATAATTGGGAGCCATTGTTGGCTTCTAAGAAGGAGAACTTGAAATAACATTTAGGGAATAATACTCCTACTCCCATCCTTTGCTCATGCTGTTTTCCCATCTGGAAGATTTCTTTTCCTCTTCTCCCAACGTCTCTTTAGCCCATTTCTTTAAGGCTTAATTCATGTCCCTCAGTCATAAAAGATTTTCTCCTGATTCCAGTCAATGCCTCTCTGTCTCTCTGTGTCTGTGTGTCTGTCTCTACCTGTGTCTCTGTCTGTCTGTTTCTCTCACTTTATCTCTGTCTGCCTCTCTCTCTCCCTCCCTCCCTTTTCTCTGTCTCCTGTGTGCTTATTGCTTTCACTGCAAAATTAGACTCCAAATTCACTATTATTGGTTTCTAATAAGCTATTTCAAAGATTTTTTAAAAGTATGTTGTCTTTTAGTATATCTGGAATTTCTTTTTGTTATTTTTTCTTAGTTTATTCTATTTGTTTATTTTTATTAGTATTTGTTTGTGACACACAATGTATACATTCATTGAGAGGAGGTGATTCATTTACCATATGGCATCTTGATCCTTTTTATTTGTTTCTTCTCTCCTGTCTCTTCCCTCCCTCTATTCCTAGGTCCCTTCCCATGTACAAAAGCTCGTCTGCCATGTTTCCTATCATCTATGACTTATTTTGATGTTTGAATCATTTATATTTCATGTTTCTCATGTAAGAGCAATTATGCAATACTTAACCTTCTGTTCCTGATTTACTTCATTTATCACTGTGGTCTCAGGTTGCTTTCAGTTTCCAACCAGTTACTCAAATTTATCTTTCTTTATGACTAAATAATACTCTATTGTGTATAAATACCACGATTTTTTAATCAGTTCATCTAATGAAGGGTGTTTAGACCATTTCCAAGATTTAGCTACCGTGAGTTGTGCCGCCGGAACAGACTTCGTATGTGTCACTGTAACACGATATCATTAACTCTTTTGTGAAGAAATCCAGATTAGGGGATTATTAATTGAATAGAATTTCTAACTTAAGTTTTTCAGAAATCTAATTTTAGTTTTTAAAATATTTCCATGGCAGTTTTTACTAGTTTAAATTCCCACTGACATTGTGAAAGGGTTCCTTTTCCCCTACAGATTATTCAGCATTTTTTTAAAAATGTGTGATGATGGCCATTCTCTTGGAGAAAGACTGAGTCACAGTGGTGTCTTGATTTGTATCTCTCTAATGGCCAAAAATGCTGAACATTTTATACCTGTGCTTATTAGCCATTTGTATTTCTTTAGATATATGTCTTTGTTTTGATTGTCTTTATTTGGTAGGAGATCTAATTTTTTAAGTTCTGAATATATTCTAGATATTAGTCTTTTATATGAGAAGTTGCAGACAAATTTTTTTCCCATTCTGTGAGGTGAATCTTCACTTTGTTGGTTGTTTACTTTGTTGTGAAGAAGCTTTTTAATTTAATAGAATAGCAGTTCCTCATTCTTGATGTTATTTTTTGTGCAAATGGATTTCTATTCAGAAAATTCTTGCTTATGTCTATGTCTTCTGGAGTTACCTCTTTTATATTTTAGTAAATTAAGAATTTTAAATGTCTATGTCTTTAATTGACATTGTTTTGTTGTATAATTAGGGAAAATAAAATATTGGCAGTCACAGATTGTGCGTTATGTTCCTATATACTCTAGCTTGTGTCAAAGTTATATATGAAATCAATACAATGATTTTCAAAAAAATTACAACAATTTTCATCATATTTTTTTACCCTTGTTAGTATCTAGTTTCATCATGTGCTGTATTCTTATACTTGGTTCTTCATGGTATTGCTCTATCTCAAAAAAGCAAACCAAAACAACAAGAAATATTTGCTAGAGCTAAACTAACACAGATTTCTCTAGTAAGGATCTTTTATAGTTACTGGTATAAGAGTGACAACTGAAAATACAAGTTAAATTTCTCTTTATGGAAGGACATTGGTCATGTGAAAACCAAGATTGTAAAACATAGTATATCTTTGTATAACAGAAATAACCATTAATTGTATTGTACTTAGGTATAAACAGTATCTCTGATACTATAGTTTTAATAGATCAAAAATCATAGATTATTTTCAGGTAATAACTGAGAAATTAAATTGAACGCACTACTAATTATAACAAAATATGATATTGTCATGATTCTTTCCATATTTAGTTGTTAGAAATATGAAATTTTATTTTGAAATCAACATTTTGTCAGGCCCATTAAAATTTAAGGAAGAAAATTATTCTGCTATTGAATCTGGTAAAGCATCATTATGTTAATTACTAATGTATTCACTGTCTCTTCAGATATAAAAGGAGTAAGCTGCAGATCTTTACTTGGCAGTTAGCTCTTCTTTCTGTATGGCAAAATTATATTTCTATTTAATTATAAAATCAGTAATCTGATATTTATAGAAGATGATTAACTGATAATTATCTACATATTCCTCAAATGCCATGTGATTTATATAAAATAAAATAAGTGATTGATTATGTTTTTGAAAATATAAAATATGATACAAGTAAAAATACAACAGTTTCAACTATATTTCTTTGTAGCTCATAGGTAAAATGGACTTATCAAGTATCTGCAGTGGGTGTTGAGAATTAATCATAATATTTAAGAAGGAACTAAAATAAAATTTACCTTCTTCCCATGGAAAAGAAATGTTATTGAAATTTCCTTCATGGATTAGCAGATAGAAAATATGTAACTTATAAGTAGAAAATAATAGGGAATAAAGAAACATAAGGGAAGCAGCTCAGACTTTACCAGTTCTGTGAAGTCCTATACAAAAGTAACTTTATAATTGATATAGCATGAGAAACCCAAGATATGAGTAATTCAAAGGGCAAAAGAAAAACCAAAAAAACAAAAGAAAGATGACAGGAAGAAGGAAGACAGACTTTGTAGAGATGGAATGAGGGTGTAGGAATGGGGGAGAGAGGAAGGAGGGTGAGGGAAAGAGAAATAAAAAGGATCAAGATGGTTTATACGTACCAGTAACCCCAAATGAATTCATGGCTTATATATTTCATTTATGTGCTAATGAAAATGTTTTTAAATATTTATAAAATAAAATTATCTCTTCACTGAGAATTTTCCTGGTTACAGTCATGTTTATTATAACTTTAAGTTATATTAGCATTTCTTCTCTGCTATTAAACAACATTCATCAGAGTGTTTATTCTCCCTTCTATGGGCTGTGGAACAGAATTAGGAATAATACTTGGGTGAGACTATAGTGTAAAAACAATAAACCAAAAAAAATGTTAGTGAAATTTTGAAAAGGTAAGTTTACATAAAGTGATAAGAATCCAGTTTTTTAATGTTAATTTTGGGTCTTTGGAATGTCCTGAACAATTTTTTTTTTCTGCACAAATATTTTTAGAAAATGTTGGAAGCAGTGGATTGGAAGACAAAATTAATATTGTTAAAAACTATTACTCTGAGGCTATTTACTTCATAATGCAGAAGAAAATTTGTAAAGCTTAAAGAACATTATTTAAGGGCATTGCTGATAGTGAGAAATTAATGAAAATATAGGTGAGGAAGAGGAAGAAAGCAGTCCATATAAAATTCAAGATCCTGAATCCCAAATTGTCAACAGAGAAAATTCAGAGACTGATGAATTATTAGTGAGTTTCTGTGACATACAATATATTAGTTGTTGCTGGTTAGAGTGAAACTGTTTTTTCTCTTTGCAGTTTGATTTAAGTAGGATCACTTATCAATCATATGTCTTCTCTATGTCCTAAGTCACTGATCCATTTTGGGGCACTTAGGAGGAGATGTAACAAGATGAGACACCAATAAAACATTAAATAATTTAGAAGGGCTAAACTAACTGAAAATGGTCGAAACACTCTGGAGCCAAACAAGCTTATCAAGCAGGAAACAGTGACAAGGTCCCATTTAATGTCTCCCTGTTTATTAAGACATAATGACCTGTCCATTAGTGAGGACTTCAAATAGATTGAGGTATGAAGTCATTCAATAAAACACCTTTTCTTGTGCTACAAAAAGAAGCAAGATTAAACAAGGTTATGATTATCTGTCGGATTGCATGGGTAAATGAGACACGTTTCTGTGCATGGTCTTGGTATCCAAAATGAATTGTGTCATGTTTGCATAGAGACTACTGAAAGTCTCTCTTCCTTGATAGATTCTAGCTTTGACTGTGAATTAGAAGGTAACATTTTACAAGTAGGGCCCACAGAATATCTGCAATGTCCTCAATTGGAATATTGTTCACTAGTGTAATTCTACCTTGCCTTTCATTGACTATGACACAACCCATAAACACAGCATGCGCACAATCAGTTCCTGCAAATAATATCAACAAAAAATAAACTTCACACTGGGGACAAATAAATGGATCACTGTCAGCCCTCCTTTGAATTGTTGATGTATAGTTGAGGTATAGAAAAACTCCATATTTATTGGATTCCGCATATATCTTTATTTTCTCTCTCTTTTCTACTAATAGTATTAGTATATTTAGCTTTGGTATTTGACCTTTTCCAGAAAACTTTAACCGTATGTCCTGGACTTTATAGTCAAAAGCCTCTAGGTAAGCATTTTAATTAATTTTTAATTGCACATTTTATAGCCTAAATAAAATAACCAATACATATTTTGTTACAAGAAAAATATATTTTTCAGACAAGAAAAGCATATCTACCCTCAATAACTAGAATTATTCTTAAGATATTGTTCTATAGTTTTAGATATTCTATAAAACAACACTATGCATAGTTTCCAAGACTCATAAGAATTGCATTCTGGTTTTCACTTTTAATCACTAGCTTGCAAGGAAAAAAAAATTATGTTAGAAATAGTGTTTAGCTTCCTAGGCTGAACCACAAAATATTACTAAAGAATAGTATAACCACAGGGATATATTCATACTCAGACTTTTTAACCATTCATCTGTTATTCTGTTACTGATTTGCAAAACTGGGCCATATACTACAGTATTTTAAAGCTATTTTATTCCAGTGCCACTCACACTTTCCTGCTACCTGTACAGTTTTATGGTTAGTTTGTTTTGGCTTTTTATCTCATATCTGTTAGTCCTCCATGGATTCTTGCCAAATAAATATTACAAAAAGCCTATTTGCAAGCACAACTCATCCTGTATACATCAGTCAGTGCAATAAAACTTCAGGCAAATTAGTCTCTGACTTTCACTCAATTTCCTACATATAAATGCAGAAAAATGCCTATATCATGAGATGTCTCTAAGCATTACAGAGAAAGTTTACACAATGCTGAGCATAATGCCCAGAATGTAATGAGATGTTCAGGATGGGTTAATCATTTGTCCATGATTATTTATGGTGCCTATGAAGGAACTAAATGCTAACTAGCTTCACCAAAACATGAAAATCTATTTGATTATACCATTCAAGAAAAGATTGAATAATATTATATTGGTTTGCAGCAGGAATAACTGACCTTCAGAAAGATTTAAATGCTGACAGTGTTGTCTCTTAATCTTTCATTTCTGTTTGTCTTGGTTTTTTGATGTCAGTGTTTACCTGAGCACTCTAGCAGCTCTCTATGAAAATAATAGGAAAAGGCCACGTTTAGCTCTCATTTTACAGTCATGGCTACCCACAGGACTATCATTCTCAGCTGCCGCTCTTTAAACCTCTAAGAAGACGTTGAGATTTCCTTTTGATTCAGAGATCCACCTGCTGCTGAACCAGTGCTGTTCAACCAATGCCCATAACCAGAGATGTTCTCAACTAAATTCAGATTTGTATGTGAACATCCACGAAAAGAGAGTAGACTGAAGTATCTGGAAAATCAAAGACGGTGCTGAGAAAACAACTCTGTTTAGTACTAGGCTTCTATGTTTCTCATCTTCACCTTCCTTCTCTTTCTTTTTCTTTACCTGTGAAGATTCTGGTAAATTAGCAACAGAAAGAACACAAGTTAGTCTTCTTTCCTTGTTTATTTTGTGTTTTAGCTCATAGAAATGTTGCCATTCTATACCGAAATGAAATTCTGTAAACTAACTTGATGAGTATATCACCATCTTTACATACACCCAAAAGGTGTTCTTCAGATATTAGGGAACAAACACCTGAACAGATTAGTATGTTTCAGAGAAGTATATTGTCATATAGAACTAAGATTTTTATCAGAAAAACAGTGATGTTTCTCTGGAAAACAGTCTTCTGTAAGTAAGCCTTGGTGTAATAATAGTTATTAGCTATTAATATCAAAGCTACACCTCCCATTGCATTTTAAAATGTAAGCAGAAGAAATATTGCCATACTATTTACTAATTTTGATCCTGGGGAAAGTTATTTCTTTCCCAAGATTTACTCACTAACATAGAGATAAATATTTCAATTACAGAAAAAGTGCATAGACATCCATAGAAAAAACTTGATAAAATTTAGTGGCACTGTGTTAGAAGCACAGGCTTGGGTGCATCTTTTTGGGGGGTGTATGTTTCTGTAAGCAGGCAATTTTACCTATGTAATTCTCATTTTCTATATCTGATTTTAAAAGTACATGCAGATAATAATAGTGCTTGCATCCTAATATCTTTTGTAAGAATTATATATGCAGTGCAAACACAATATTTGGTAGCGTTTTAACAGAATTTAATGGCAATGAGATATAAATGCTCACAATGAATATACTGGCCCTTTTAATCATTTGTCTGATTTAGTGGAATGTTTTAATAAGAATAAGAAAGAAACATACAAATGTCTGCACTGGTTTTAGAGGGGGGTAAGAGAAAAAAGTAAAGTACTTTTATTTAATAGTTTTTTCTTAATAGGTAAGACTTTCTATGATTAGAGAGTAAATTACTTGTTTTATTTTCATACATTATTTTTTCAGATTATTCTCTTATACAAATGTATTCTCTTATACATTCAATTGAAGTCAATGGCCTAAAAATATCCAACTAAAGCTTAAAAAATGAGAAAAAATATCTTTCTATGAACTCAATTACAAGAGTTTAAAAACCGTTTTAGTATATCAGGCACATAAATCCTTTGGAGAATCACTCCATTGCACAAGATGGGCTGATTTGTGGAGATTTGTAATCTGTTCTGCAACTACTAACCACTATTTGGTGCTGGTATAATTGTGCTGGTATCTTTTCCTCAGACATGGAAATTCAGGAAAAAGAGGCATCACCTTCTGATACTGAATTATCAAATGGAAGATTATTTTCTTTAAAAAGTAAAAATAAAAATCAGTGCTTGCTCATGTTTTTTCTTTGACCTATTTTTCCATTGATGAGAAATAAGAGACCTCCCAAACAATTCCATTAAAGATTATAGTCACTTGACGGATTTTATAGATTCCTTTTGATGCATAAAACTTTACCAGCTGATGACCAGGTGCTTTTCAGTGATTAGATCAATTACTTGCCATTTTTCATACCTCATTATATATTCTATTCTATTCTCTGCTCCATGGAGTCCATAAAAGACATATGTAAACAAGGAACAACACTCTTTCTAGGTGACTTTTAATATTTTATTAGAAGATTTAAAAATTTTCCTTGTGATTTCTGTACATAAATGAGACAAGCTTTCCTAAAGAATGAATAATTGGTTTATAAAAGCCTTAACTATATCTTGGTGGAATTTGATGCTGAAGTCGCAAGAACGTCAACAATGAAATGGGGATTGACATTGAATTGTGCATTTTATTTTTTTCTTGAATCGTGCAATATAAAATCAAAATTTGTTTTAAATAGTTAAAAACTTGTGAACTAGGAGCCCCTGATCTCTTTAATGATTGTGAAATCAGCTCTCATAGTTCTAATCTACTTGACTATACAGATAAACTTTGTAAAAACTAATTTTAGGTACATTTATTCACCGTTCCATTGCGTAAAAAGAGAAAATTGATGCAAATGATTATATAATTCAGTCCTAAATAACAATTTTAGGTTACTTATTTGATCTGAAAATATTTTTAACTAGGATTGTAGAAATATCTCAGCTTTGACTTAGTCCTTTTACTATTAGATTTGAATAATATCAGTAATTTTTACAATATTTCTCTTGAATGAATCGAATGAGGATAAATAAATCCAAACTTTCTTTAATTTGAGCTAACATTATATAACTTGTAAAACTTATGATCTTAATACTGTAAACTGTAATATTATAATATGTCTATTTTCATATCTGATTTTATGCAATCTTCTAGCCTGTCTTCTTTTACTTATAGTTGAAATAAATATGATAATAGGGTCTTTTTTTTTTTTTTTTTGGTTTTTTGAGACAGGGTCTCACTATGTAGTTGAGGCTGACCTGGAACTCACTATGTAGCCCAGGCTGGTCTCGAACTCACAGCAATCCTCCTGCCTCAGCCTCCCGAGTGCTGGGATTACAGATGTGTGCCACCATGCCTGGCTTAAATATGATAATAATATTGATATTAAAATACATTTGCCTCCTAAATATAAGATATGGCCTTGCAAGTATGAAATACATCATTTATAAAAAATCTAATAAAAATTACCTCAAAATGATCATGCATATGTCTGATATGCTCAGTGACTTTATTAAATTTTGTAATTTGATTTTCAGATTCCTAAATGTGAGCAAGCATTGTTCTTTATTTTCTGTTAAAAACAAGAGAAATTTTCAGAATAGGCATGACTTCCATCTTAATTTTGTTCTACATTTCATGTACCTTATCTATTTTTCCCTTTCAAAGCCTCATTTCACGATGATTTACGAAGCATGAACACAAGATAAAAGAATCAAAATCAAATGTCACTGATACAGTCTAAAAGCCTACATCCATAAATTTTAGAGCAAAGCCAAAATAAACTTGACATTAAATATGTTAGGTTACTCTTGTCAAACACTTCTCATTTCCTCTGCTTTGACCTACATTTCCAACCTGGTATTCATATCCAAATGTGTCATGAGGGCAACCAGATGGCCTAATTTTTCCAGAGCAGCAAAAAGAATTATCCTATTTCTCATGGATTATTTGAAATATGTTGCTCTTTCAATGAATATGAATATAAGTTTCATGTCTCTGTGAACTGAACAATAGAATTCGAGTTTTTAAAGTCACTGATATGAATCCCTGTCGATAGCGCTGAGTCACCATGCAGCCTCTATAATCTTGAATTCTTGTTTTCTACTCTTCAAAATGGGAATTATGTTGCACATATGATAGAGATTATTTTGTATTTTAAATTTTGTGAGAAAGAGGAGTAACAGCAAGTAATTTTTTGAGGACTTGTTAGTAGAAATGCTGTGAAGTGCCCCACAGTTAATGAGCTATCTTCTCACAACAGTGGGGGAAAATTGTTGACCAGTGAGACAGCAGCTGAAGATGGGGAAAAAAATGGAAAAAAGAACTTTGTTGGTCATAGAGCATAATTTTGCACAGTGCACTGGAGCATAATTTATTAAGTGGACCTTTGTGACTCAAATGACTAATTCACCTACCATACTGAGTAAATTTACGTTCTTCCCATCAGAAGGAGGAGACTCAGCATAGTTATTATTCATCTTTTGGGAAATAACTGGATAAGATATGGGCAATGGAGTAAATCAGTGAAATGAAATGTATTTCCCAAGTACCAAAACCACATGCTCCTGGGAAATATACAAAAATATTATTGTTAATTGTATGTCTACAAAGATTCTTGTAAATGTACTCATGTTAATCACTACTGTAGAAGTGCTATATTTTCTTACTTTTATAATATTCCATTTCTTGGAAAAATACAAGATCACTTTAAAAGCAATCAAAAGAGCCAGAATAGTTCATTTTAATTAAATCTTATAGAAAACTGCCATTATTTATGTGAACTTTGGTTACTACTTTCTTAAGGTGACAAAAGATATAACCAGATTTCTGTATTACTGTAATGTAGTTTGTACTCTACACATAATGACAAATAAATTAAGACTGTATGAAGAAAAGTGAACAATAGTGATTTATGTTTTCATGATGAATATCTTGTACTGAATGCAGAAATCTTTCCATATTTTCATGGAGTTTGCATAATATCCATATTCCATATTATGCATATGGAATCAAATGTCTACATTCTCATCTCTGACATATAATCTTTAGGTAGAAGTCATATTTGTGTATTTAGTGTCTAACAATTATATGAATCTAACTTCTGTCACCTTTGTTTTTTCATGTGGAAGATTTTGTATAAAACTGATAACTGATACTGTCAGGGCAAGCCAATTATGTAGAATAGAGATGAACGCATGGGAGCCCATTGGGAGTGCATAATCGACACTTGTAAGCTACCAGACCTCAAAGAGGTGCCAGAAAAATTCAGTTAAAGTTTATTAAAGTGTTTCTGCTGAACCATGTGGGCAGAATAATGCCCCTGCCAAAGATATCCATGCTCTAATCCGTGGAATCTGAGCATATTACCATAAATAGCAAAAGGGACTTTGTAGATGTGACTGTCTAAAGAATGAAAGGTATTGCTGGATTGTCTGGATGATGCCATTGTAATTAAAAGATCTGTAGGAGAGGCAATGAGAGTCAGAATCAGAAAAGTTAGTGGACTGAAGCCACAAGCCAAAGAATGTGAGAAGTGATCTGTAGAAGCTGGAATGATCAAAGAAGCGATTCCTTTTGAGTCTCTAGAAAGAATAAATCCTAACCTCATTTGAGATTCTTTTTTCTGTATTGGGAATGGAACCCAGTGCCTTGCCAATCAGCTATATCCTAAACTCTTTTTAATTTTTTCTGTAATTTGGAGGCAAGGTTTTTTCTAACTCTAAATTGTTCACGATTGGCTCAAACTTAAAATTTTGCTAGAGTGGTAAGATAATACATTTCTGTTGTTATAAGTAAATAAATTGTGCTAATTTGTTAATTGGAAACTAATACAGTTATGCATCTAATTTTTGTATTTTAGAATACAGAATTCTGATGCTAAAATTAGAACACAGGAACCAAGATACAACCCTGACCTATACTCCAGTCTTTTTTGAAAACAGAGCTAGAACATATTGTAATGATTCAAGTCTATCACATTGGAAAAATTAGAGCTGGAACAAATAAATGCCTTTCTCATATTATCACAGCTTGTGAGGAACATAACAAATTTTGGGACTATGCAAGACTCTCAAGAGCCTGGGATGTAGCTCATTGGCACCACACCTGCCAGCCAGGCTCAAGGTCCTGAGTATGATTCCTGGTGCCTGGGAGGGAAAAAAAAAAAAAACAAAGATTCTCAGACCATCAGTTCTTAATTTCTGCAAAACTGAATCATGTGTCACGATGTGAAAACTCTTGCATGCCAAAAGGGTTGAAGATTTTTTTCTTTTTTTTTTTTTTTTTTGGTGTTGTGATAAAGAGTAGGGACATAGCTGAATGACAGGACAAAGAAATGAGGCTGGTGAAGTATCAACAATACAACTTGGTACACATCTTGCTAAATACAACTGTAGGCAATCACTAGCGAACCCAGTGTTAATAGCCCCTGCTCTCTGTACCTTGTAGAAGACAAACATAAATAAATGTAATCATAATTGATAAAATACAAGAAAGTAAATTCGCTAAGCAGACTTTGATCATCATTTGCAAGGTTTTTCCTCTTCATATAGTCTTTGAATAAACTCATACTGGAAAAAAGTATTTGATTTATTAGGAAATCATAACATGATTGTGGGCTCTTATTCTTGTCCTGCAAGACAAGAATATTTGCCTTTTTATTTGGTGGAAGATGTATACATATGTTTTTCCATGTCTTTGGAAATATATTTGTGTATAATTTAGAAGCCTCGGTTTGTTGATAACACTTCACTGCAATGCCATCAGTTTCTATGGAGACACTAACTATTGTGTAGTTAGGAGGAAAAAAAAAGACTCCAGCTTCCTGTGGCTGTAAAACGGTCTTACTTGTCTTTCAATTCCACCCATTTAGAAGTAAAATTAAAATGTATTCTTTTTGAATGCCACCACTTGAATGTCAATAGGATTCACTTTTATTTCACAATGACTCTAAACATTAATGAATTAAACACAGTGCTACAGAAAAATAAATCTTTGTTGGCTATCCCTTTTTAATGGTGAAGATAGTGTTTGCTTGGTGTGGCTTTTAAATCTATAACTTATTTGTTTTTATGTTACATGAGATTTTCAAAATAACTTATACACTAAAAGTTACCAATAACCTCAGCTTTGTTCTTTTGCACAGCTGTGGTGGATAGATAACTTCCATTCGTATTAACTGAAGTTACATTTGCATGCTAGTGGGAAAGTACCTTTATAGAACCAAATTAGTACAAAGCCATTTGAGAGAATAATTTTTCTACATAGGAAAGGGATGGCAATTCAATTTAATAAAGAAATTCTACATTAGTAATTCTTTCCTGAATTATGATGGATCCATTCTGCCCTGTCTTGGTTCATTCATTGTAAATAAGTTTTTAAAAAGTGTTTTGACAAATCAACAAATAATATTCCATGACCTGAACTTCTTTTTTTATCAAAATACTGGCTATATTTATTGGTTAGACTTTGTGATTCATTTTAATTTCTCCTTAAGTTTGATATGCTTCAGTAAGATTATTTTAAGTTCTGTAAATACTGAAATAAATACATAGCAGTAAACAGTACAATTAGACAAAACTTAAAACCACTTCTAAAAATAATTTCAGGAAAGCAAAAGTTAAAAAAAATTAAAATTTCCGGTTTTCAAGTATATTTTAATTCCAAAGTTAAATGTTAACTGTTAATGGTGAATCCGTGGAGATACTGTCATACTTTGCAGTTGAAGTACTTTTAAGTAGCACAAGGTCTTTCAACATAATTAGCACAGAATATTGAACCCTGCCAGAAATGTGGGATTCGTCATTAAATTTAGAAGCTTCTTTATCTCTCTAAGTCTAATCATGTGTGCAGAAGACTAATTGTTAATGGCATGCTCTTTATTGCTTATAGCTTTCTTTTATTTTAAATGGAATGGTCTTCTTTGTGAGAAATAATTAGGTTTTATAGGCGTACCTGCATAGAGTCTTTTGTTGAATGTCTTATGGTTTTGCCAATTCAGATCCTGAGAGCAATTAGAGGCTGTGGTGGAACAGTTCCTTAAATCACATGCATATTGTGCTATTGCCTGCCTTTTATTTTTTACCTGCAGTAGCAGATGTGGAAGCTTCGCTTACTCACAAGTATGTAGAATAATTGTTAGCAAATGCAAAATCTTCATTTGGGAGGCATAAGCT
This sequence comes from Fukomys damarensis, assembly GCF_012274545.1. Lineage (NCBI taxonomy): Eukaryota > Metazoa > Chordata > Mammalia > Rodentia > Bathyergidae > Fukomys > Fukomys damarensis. Next base: position 34,641,102 of record NW_022900924.1, read on the forward strand.
AGAAGATGAACATATTATATAAGGCAAGCTATGGTACAGTGTCCTGAAGTCTGCATTACCCTCCAAATAATTTTGTCCTCAAATATAGAATGAAAATATTAGTCATTTTCTAAAGCAACTTAGGGGTTTCTTTATTTTAAAAAAATGGTCAAAGTTGGTAGCCAAGTTACACTCTTTTGGAATGTATTAATTCATTTAACCAGAATTACCTTTTTTTTTTGTTTTGTCTTTTTTTGTTTCTCATATGATGAGAATCATTTGTTGCTCAGTGAAGTAAATAATAGGAATACTTTTCAAAAGTGCTCATAACAGTAGTAAAAAACCAACATTTCATTTCTGAAAGAGTTCAATTTACACGATGAGTCAGAGACTCAACTGGTGAAGTCTTATAAAAATATTATCTAAAATGTTACAAGTCTGAATAATGTATTGAAAGGTAATCATGTTATTGTGAAAATATTTCTAAGCTATTTTGGCTACTAGGTTACCTTGGAGTTATTTGACAAATAACACAATGAATTAGTAGCCATTTTTCAATATGCTTTCAGCAAGTTAGAGTAAATTCTGTGTGCCTTTTGTTCCATTTTGTTTAAATTTAGTGTTTTATCCTCGCAACATCATCAGCTTAGCCAATCACCATACCATGAGGCATCATCAGTGAAGCCAATCACCATACACAGAAGCGTGTAATTGGTTACTTGCTGCCATGTAATTGGTTACAGCCAGGGTACTCTTGATGACTTTTTTTTTTAAGTGGGAAATTATTTCATCCAAGCTTTTAACCACTCCACCACTCCACATACCACGCCATCTTTACTCAAATCTGCAATGTCAGGCATTATCAACTCCCAAAGAGCATTACAACCTTAAACTATGAATTTACAAATAGGTGTTTTTTTTTTTTTTTTCAGGTAATATGCTTTGGAGAAGTTTTTACTCAAGTAATACAAGCTGAATGAATGTAGAGCTTACCTCTAGTGGTAAAATTGAAGTTAAATTTGAACACTGTCATACGAAGTTGCAGTGAAATATATTGGTGGGGAGTATTTCATTTTTGATATAAAGAAATAGGTCACTGTGAAAGCAAACAATGATATTAAGATATTTATTTTCTGATATTCTTTTGCCTTTTAATTCTTTCATTGGATAAAGAAAACATAGAAAAATGCTTTTGCATTACCTGGCAGATTCCATTTTGTGCAATGGATTTCAGGAAGGTTTTTGCTACTTAGAAGCATACCGGATATTTGAAAATGTAAGAGGATTTTACAGTTACCTAAGAAGATAGCCAATTAAAATACTTTTTGAAGATTAATTTAGGGGATATTCCCTTATGAACAAGAGATGAAGAAAATAGAAAACCCATTAATAACAGGTAGAAAGTTTTAATTTAGATCATTGGAATTTTTTGATGAAGAAAATAAATGGCAGACTTATTCTGTTATCATGGAGAAAGCCCACCCTACTGGTACTATTTTATTAACAACAAAATACCTTCCATTTAGAGCATAATCCCTTAAACTTATTCATGTTTTATTAGACTCTTGCTCTCTCACATATGAGCATACACAAAACATTTCTTTTGTATTCATTGCATATACGTCTTATGAAAACCAGTTGTAGCCATGAGGTTTTTGTAATCTCCAGAGGACCAAATATAACCAAGGGAAAAATTCTCAATAAGCGTGAGATTATTTCAATAATTTATCACTTGCATTTAGAGGGGTTTGGGAAAATGCATTATGATTATATGACAATTTATACTTATAAAACTTCAAATAATTAGACTTCAAATATTAAAAAAAATAATTTTCATAGTCTTTGCAATCAGGAAAACTATATTCTTATTAAATAGAACATGAAAATTCCTTGTAGTCCTATTTGTACAGATAAAAGTAGTTTATAATTTGATATATTCTCTATTTTTTTAGACACATGTAAGCCTATTTGATTAAATTTATGTACTGAATGCATTGTTTTATTACTTTCTTCACTTAAGTTTATAATGGAACCTAGTTTTTTTTTTTTTTACTCATTAGTAAATCTTTTCAGTACCTACTAATTGCATTCTTCATGGGGAGTTGGAACTTGTACATAGCACATTTTAATTCTGTTTGTGTTCCTTTCCCTCCCTAGTCCTCCTCTCTCACTCTACCACTTCTTTCCCTTTTGCAAAATATTTATTTTCCTATTTCCTGTTATTTACCATTTAATTTGCTCTTTATATTTTAAGTTGTTCATGTAAAAGAAAACACGTGATATGTAAGCTTCTGTGTCAGAAATATTTCACTGAACATTATACTCTTAAAGTACATCCATTTTCTTGCAAATGACTCAAATTTATCCTTCTTTGTGGAAGAGTAGTACTCCATTGTAAATAAATTTCAGATTTTCAGTCAATTCATTGGATTATGTATATAGAGGCTCCTTCAAACATTTACCTATTGTGAATTGTACTACTATAAACATGAATGGATATGCATGTATCTATGTGATCTGATGTCTTTAACTCTTTCAGGAAGATGTAGACAATAGCTATAGACATAGACAAAGACATACATTCATCTCCATATATACACATATATGCATATGTCTTTTTCTTTTACCATTAGAAAGCCTTTACTTATATCATTTCATCACAAAAAACTTGTTTCTTATCTGCCTCGATTCACCTGATGAAGCTGAGCTCAGATTCTATTCTATGCACCCACAACCAGAGCTAATTTTATTATTGCTGTGAGAAATCTTATCTACCTCCTTAGAACTTCTATGGTGGGTATTCCCTTACAGTAATACTATTGCCTTCTTATTTTGGATTAGGCCTCTCTAAATTTCACTATTCATTAGAAAGATTTTTGTATTACCTATGTCTTTATCTATAGATGCATTATAATGTGGTGATGATAGTTATTGATATGCAGAAGATACTAAGTCAGTGTTGTATACATCTAAATTTCCATTCCTGTCTGCCATAAAATAGTTATTTTTGAGAAACATGTTGTCAAGAAAAAATATGATCTTTGGAGTCAAACAATTTACTGCTTAATTACTGTGTGACTCTGAGAACATTTCTCATCTTCTATGAGCTTCATAGCTTTGAACTGACCTTTGAAATGAAGGGAATAACAACGTATTTTACAAATTAGTAATGAGAATGAACAAGATAACGTTTGATAAGTGCTTCATAAATTTTTCTAGAAATACAAATTATTACTACAGATAGGGTTTCTGTGTTTTTAGTCAACAGAAAGTAAACAAGAACACTGAGTTGATACTCTCTCAATGTGTAGTCAATGATTTGAATCTTAAGAAACTGGATAAACAGCAAGATTCCAGATGCAAATCTTGTGACCGTATGCCTCCATCAGAAACAGTTTAGTAAAAGCAGAAAGAAAAATACACTAACAAACAGGGTTATTCTCTTTCCTATATGACAGAATAGTTAAATTAATGGCTAAATCTAATGAAGAAACTGAAAAATTACATGGCTGCTGCCAATACTAAACCCAGTGGACTGTGTGATGGGGATATGGTAACTCTCAAAAATTACTTCACCATTGTTGAATATTAAGGCGACTTTGCCACCTATCCTTCAAAATAAAACATCCCCTGCAATTACATTTTGCAAGTTGTTTTTGGTTCAAAAATTAATGACTTTACTATAGTAAATGGATCATCACAGGTGACAAAGCACAGCTTTAATTAACAATGACAGGTAAAGCTCTTTACAGTCATGCTGAATTTATATTAGCACTTACATAAGAAATTATATTTTGATCATCATAGTTTTATATTAAGATTGAGTACTAATTATATGTAGTACTATCCTTAATAGTTTATAGGAGATGGATAAACGTTTTAAAATTATGATAAATGTCATGCCCTTCAGGTAAGAAAAATATATTTTCAAAATGATGTGCAAGCCTAAGTTTGAATTTAGAATTCTCCGACTATGGGATTTCCACACAAGACCTTGACTGGAGAACAGGGCCCCTCACTTGTGGGCTGGTCAGTTCCCCTCCACAGTGCTGTAGCACAAGGGATCTTTAGCTTCACCGCTAATGAATCATTTGCCCAAGCCCAGTCAGTGCCTCTCCCAGCTTTACATGAGTGTATGCTGGTTTAGACTTCCAGTCTAATAATGCGCATATGAAAAGTATCTTCTGCTTTGAGGATGACAGACCAGTAGAGAGGACTTCTGAAGGATTAGGCTCGGGGCCACCAGTACAGGAATTGTCAGTCTTGAGTAACTGTACACTAGCCCAGAAATATATTGTAAATTACAGGTGGATACATCGGTGTGGTCCTTTAATCTTTTATCCCCTGAGAAAAAGCAGGATTGCACAGAGCCATACTGATGCTTTCTAAAGCAGAAGGCTCAGAAGCTTACCTTGTATAGTTGTATGGTAAAGATCATACAATAAGGACTTGAATATATTCCAGAGATGCCAGTCATCCAATGTTAAAAACATTTCGACAGTACTAATAAGTCTATTACTTTGTTTTAAAACTATTTACAAACATATTTGTGTACTTTATGAAAAAGCAAATTTTTATATTTAACCAATGCATTATTCAGCAAGTGAATTTTGTTTTAAAAATATTGCTGTCGATCACATGAGTTTTGTTTTGTTATTTCTGTTTTGTTTCCTTTTAATGTATTGTTCATTTTGTTAATGAGAAATTTGTGTTCCTTACATCAAAGACATAAATCATGCCAAATAATTTAGATTTCAACAAGGCTATAGCCGTGTGTGTGGTGCATTCCCTGGTCATTGGAGTCAAGGTTTTGCTATTGTAGAAATCGCACCAATTCAGTAATTTTTTTTTTTTTCTTTTTTTGAGGCAGAGTCTCACTATACAGTTCAGGCTGACCTTGAACTCACTATGTAACTAACGCTGCCTTGGATTTGCAGTGATCCTCCTGCCTCAGGCTCCTGAGTGCTGTGATCACCATGATACCCAGGATCAGTAACTTTACACAACAGTGTTTCCTTATCTGCAGTATGTCCAGCATGAGTCAACTGTGTTCTGTTGTCATGGCCCTTTTAACTCTGGAACTGAGACTGATGAATCATTCACTCTTTTGGTCATACAAATTGTGGTGAAGAAAGAAAGGAAAACTAAAACAGAACTTCATTATCTGCTATTTTTCAGCTCAGAAATGGCACTTTCTTTTGGCTGTAAATCACTGGCAAAAATTAGGCATATTGATCTTTGATCTTTGTGTTCCAGAGGATATGGATTCAGAATAGTTACAAAACAGAATTAATAGCTCATTGTCTATCACGTACACATGCATTTACCTGGAAAATAAAACAAATTAAGAAGCACTGCCCCAAATTGTTAACAATTATTTTTTTGAGAGTGGAGTAGGGATGATAACTACTTTTTAAAAATCGTATATGTTTCCCAATATCTGTGTATTGATTTTTAAACAAAGGTTATACAATAGCTTTCAACGATATATTCCTAATAAAACATGCACATTAAAATATATTATTCAACTATTACTAGTTTCACTTATGTGTCATGCCAGATTAGGTATGGATATACCTTTAACTAAATTTGAAATTTGATGGATATATTACATATAGATTTTTAGATATTTTATGAATAAGTATATTTAAAACTGTAAGGAAGTTGAAATGAACACACAAAAGATACATTAGCAAATATTATATTTAGATACAATAGAAAAGGACCAATAATGTACCCTGTCATTTTTCTTTATTGTATGCATCACTGCAGATTCTGGAACCTTACTGCTACTACTACTACTGCTACTTCTACTTCTGCTACTACTACTATTACTACTACTACATTTGACATTTTATTTAATGCTATGCTGTAAGCTCTATTCTTACATGTAAAAAAATTTCAACATGAATTTCTTAGGATTCATTATTGCCCTACTAGCTAGAACATATCAGTGTTTGGCATTTAAGTATCATAACTAAACTAACAGTTCCATGCTTCTGAATTATTTTCAGTTGTTACCTATACAAACTGAGTCATACTGCTTAAAAGTAATTTAATTTTCGAAGACTTGGTTTATGAATACTTGATAAGTTTATGCCTGCAACACCATTAAATGCCCCACAGCACACAAGTGCACTGTCCCTGATAACAGAAGTTTTATTAAATTAATGAAACCTTAATAATTACATTTTAAATTGCATTTGTAAATTTTTCATTATCTAAGGAGGATTTTTTAACGAGAAAGTCTCTTTTACCTGGAATATTTTGAAGGAAATGCATAATTTTGGAAGCAATCTTGTTCAAACTTGGTAAACTAAAGGCATAATAAGAAGCAGACAGGTACCATAGAGAATACCTTGGTTAGTCCATAAGATAATAGGGACTCCCAGATCCTGCAGTTACCTGGGAATGCAAGCTCAGTTCTAGTTAGACCTATTTTAAAGTGTTCTTCTAGCCAAACTATCTGTTCTCATGGGCAAGATTGGCATAACTCGCTGAGTCTCTAGAACTCAGATCTTTGTTTATGATACGTATATATTATTCAACACTTATATAACAAGGCCTAAAGTTCCATAAAATATCGCATTCTAAAAATTTCAACTAGGAAAACATATAATCTAGAGATGCCAAAATTCTAGTAGTATGGACTGTATGATAGCCACATCGTTTTGTTGAGCATTTTGGATTTAAACAACTCCAGATATCTCACTTTAGGTGCTTTATGGATAAGAAACAAGAGTGGGTTTATTTGTTTATGGTGACAGCTGAAGAAAAAACACTGTGTAACTTGCTTTTCAGATCAGAAATGAGTAGAGAAATCCCTGAAGTAGGAACATGGAACAGAAAGAGGAAAATGTTCCCGATGAAAAACCAAAAGAAAAACCAAAGTGTTAAAGCTACTTCTCTGCACTGTCTGTGGTTCCTTTGCTAATGCATGAAAACAGCAAGGCTCATTACTTTCCTATTTCTAGGATGAGGTCAGCTAAGGAGTTTAAAGAAAAAACGGATGGTGAAGGAACTTCTCCTTTTGCCATAAGTACCTCGCCGTCATCCTCATATGTAACCTCTCTTAGGAAATACGGACTAAGGACAGTGGCTTTGTTACTAGGACTGATCTACCAAGGTGATGAGTCATGGTGAACTAGCAACGCCACTACTAACGGAGTTAGGTAACCTGACAAACAGGACTCTGGATATCTCTTAACATAGTGAAAACCAGCATTTAATATTTCCCTGGAGTAGGGACACTACTTTCTGTAGGCCCGAAATGACACTGAAACCCAGGCTAATTGCTAAGTGGGTCAGAGTGAGTAAAAGATGGAGGGAACAGAGCAATATGGGTCATTTTACTTTGGAATCCGACATTTGTTAAGAGCCATAGTTTATTTGCTTCTTACTTTCTGGAAACCTTAAAATGTGATCTGAAGACAGAGAAGGAAGTAGGTGAATATACCTGACTGCATAATAATAATTTTTGTTTGTTTGTTTTTTGAGACAGGGTGTCACTGTGTAGTTGAGACTGACCTGGAACTCACTATGTAGCCCAGGTTGGTCTTGAACTCACAGCAATCCTCCCAAGTGCTGGGATTATAGGAGTGTGCCACCATGCCCGGCTAATAATTTTTATTATATATGATGCTATGTGCTAATCACCACATTGAGTATTTTTACTTTTCATCTGTTTTTTGTTTGTTTATTTAGTTTCATTATATCATTTAATTCTGATATTAATTTGTGATGTAATTCTTATATTTGCATTTCCAAATAAGAGAACTGTAACTTAAAGAGCACATGGCTAGAAAATCGCAGAAAGGAGATTTCAAGATATTTCTGTTTAATTTCAAAGCCGAAGCGAACCCCTCTTTCTTAGAATATATTAAGCAGGTTATCCTAAAGGTTTTTATTAGTACATGTTTTGAATACATAATAATTATATTCATTGTGAGCAGTTAGAACATGTATATCATACATCTTAATTATTTTTTCATCCCTTTCTCCTCCTCCCCTCCCTCTTCCTCCATCTCACGGTCCCCTTCCCTTTTGCAAAAGATCTATCTTTCTGTTTTCGATTACAAATTTTTTCTTTCATTATTTACTTATACTTTAGGTTTCTCACATAAGAGAAAGTATGTGATATTTAAGCGTGTGTGTCTGATTTATTTCACTTAACTCTGTGGTCTCAGGATGCATTCATTTTCCTACAAATGGCTCTTGATCTCTGATTTGTATAGAAACTAAATTTGTTATCTAGTAAAGGCTGCTTGGACTCAAATTCTGGCCCCGCCAGCTATTACTTATGTGACCCAGAGAAGTTATTTTACTTTGAATTGTAAAGTTGTTGCTATAAAAAAATAGAATGATGGCATAGAAACCCTAAGGTTCTCACTAATATTACCTGAGTCAATACATGGGATGTGCTCAGACAAAATGGTGCCCAACCCTTAAATAGTGCACCATAAAGACTAGGCATTGTCACTATCATGGCATCGTTACCGGTAATAAATATTTGACCATCCTACAAGTCAGTCCATGACATTATGAATAAATAAATGAACCCATTATGCATTTTTCCTTCATACTTAATGTATTAAAATTTAAAATTTTTAAGTTAAAATGAGAAATATAAAACCTATTGCATACATACAAAGGTATTTTTTAAACTTTAAAACAGAGCAATAAGAATGGAAATAAATACAAAAGAGTAAGAAAAAATAATAGAGAGAAAGATTAAAAAGACATGGAGATGAAGTCAGCAAGAGTTATATGTGGCAGCAGCCATGCTAAAGAAAATGAAATTCTTTAAAATAAAGAGACACTAGAGCTTCTAAGATGCTATACTCATCGAATGATATGGTTAGCTTGTGATTTCAAATGAATTAGGCCTTAAACAAAGTTGAATTTTTATGTTAGTCCAACATCAAATGTTCTATTTACTTAAATACAAATAGTTTGTATTTACTTAAACTTCGTATTTACTGAAATTAAATTTTCCAAAAAATTAGGTATCAGTGTCATTGAAGACTGAGATAGTGTAGAATTAGAATAAAGAACTCAAGTTAGGTCTCAAGTAACCCCCCAACACAGGTACATATATATATATATATATATATATGCTTATAGGAGATATATATCTCAATAGATAGATATGCATACATATATCTATATATATTTCTCTTTACCAAACATTTATATATTTATATATATTTACATATCCAGAGATATAAACTTTTCATTCGCTCATTTATAAAAACATTAAATACTATTTTTTTTTAACATGTTTATTACTTAGTCCACATTAGAACTCTTCAGGGCTGTTGGACCTCTTTTTTTTTTTCAGCTTTAATTGAGTTTATTGGTACATTTTAGGGATACAGTACAGTTACATTCATTGTTGGGATCATGTACCTTTACATGACAAGTCTTGATTCTCATTTTTTCCCCTTACCTCTGCCCTCCCTTCACCCCCTCCCCTCCCCATCTATAAAATGAAAAGATGAAAATTAAATACTATTTTTAAATTTTCACAAGGACAGACTCTAGAGGTAGATGATTTAGTGCTCAAAATTAATTTCTATCACTAGCAGTTAAGAATTGCTGGTGCAAAGGTCAGGGTAAGCTGAATGTACTAGAACAATTGGTAGAAAATAAAGAGGTAAGTGTACAGGGATAAGATCAGAGGGTTTTGTCCTGAGTGTTAAGAGATTAGACTGCCACGGATTCCACAGAGTAAATGATGAGATCTAAACCTTAGATTTCTCTTAACTTCCTTTGATGCTGATGTTGGGCAGATGGAAAGAGGAAAACTTTGTTGCAAGGCTAGCGATTTAGAAGCACTTTCTGAACTCAAGTTAGAAGGTGGTTTTAGATCCCCCCGCAATAGAGTGCACCCATGGGGGTTGCTAGTTGGCTGGCTCCAAGGCAGGGTGGCATTACAGGGAGGCATGGCTGAAAACAAACAAGTCATGGCAAGGCAGGCAGAAATCAGCAAGACATCAGCATGCAGCCGCCTTTTCTCTCCTCTTCCCTTTTAGCCCCTGTTGGTTGGTGCCACCCACACCCAGTGGACCAACAGGCTTGCAGTCTGGACTCCATAAAGGGAAAGAGGCTTCATGCTGCTTCTTTGCATGCAAATCCAAGTAGGGAACTAATGCAGATACCATACACCTTGGTCCATATTCACACACCTTAGGTCCAGCCACCTCTGAAAAGCCCCACCCATGAATGCAGGAGACTTTGGGGGGATATCTAGATATAAGCCATGACACTCCATAAGTAGTATGATTCATCTCTCTTACTAAAGAGCTTCAATATGTTTTTTTCACTTTTTCAGAATAAAGATTACAAAAAGGGCCTAGGTAAGTGATTTCTGTTTATCAGTAAGAAAGTTTTACATTCCTTTTATTACAACAGACTTGACTACAATTCTCTTAATTTTCTGCCTATTGAGCTTTGTATACAAATTTTCATTATGCTTACTGATATTACTTTCCTAAAAAAACTAAATTACTTAAATAAATAGCATTCCCTAGCATGGCAGATAGAAAGTTTATTAATCAAAAATGTAAAACTCTTCCACACACACACTGCTTTGAATGATAATTTAAATGAAAAATCAAATCCTTGCCTTATTTTTAGTATTTTTGTTTTGATATGATGACATCAGGAACACAGGATTTCAGCCTTGATAAAATTTTGCTTTTTACTTATATTTTGATTAATGTAGTTCAACTCTTGTAGAGCAAAAAATATTTAAATGAAAGAGTACATGGTTGTATTATAAATTATTTGGAAGATTTTCAAAATATCTAATCAACTAGCTTACAGTGGCCACAAATATTCATAAACTAATTCTACCCTCAATATAAAAACCTTTGAGTTATTTCACAAAATCAAATGGAGCAAATCTATCATTTTATTGGATTTCCATCATAGCCATCTGTATTAGGAGCTAACAGAGACAGTGATTTTGAACTTTCAGGAAAGGGAGTTAAAGGAACTAGTATTAGTTCTAATTCTGAATTTAACTTAAAATCCCTTTCTGGAAAGATGAGTCACATTTTTACGTATATTCATTTTTATTTAAATATCTGAATGCTCATCAATAGGACAGTTGAGACATATGTGACACATACTCCTCACGTCCACATTTCAGTTTGATCTCTAAGAATGTGACTCATTTAAACTCCAGTCTTTTGCAGCCACCTAAGTGCTATGAGCATACAGGAAACCAGAGGCAGCAGGGGCGGAAGGTCCAGAAGACCTTCAGATTGCGCCCCCTTGGAGCTCATCAGAGCCCATTCAGGTCTGTCCCGAGGGGTCAGCTGATGCACTGCCGGATACTGCACCTTCCTCCCAGGGATTCAATGCATTGCTTCCCTGAGACACCCAGCTCCTGCTGGCTTGACAAAAGTGCTATTTTAATGATGATTATAATGAGCTTTAGTGTTGCTGGGAGCCAAATGTATCCTTAAGTCCAAGAGAGAACACTGCAATCAAGGTGAAGTATAAAGTAGCTTAGATTATTATTTGATAAGTTGCCCTTTTAATTAGGATTTTTCCCTTCTTCTAGAGTCATTTATATCCTACAGTTCCAAGGTGAATAATTGCCATATATCTCTATGAAGATGCCATAGCAACTAGAACACACTAGGGGAGGGTGGGTGTCTGCTTCTGAGCATCTATCCTGACACATTAATTGATGAAGCTGCAGCTTTGATCCCAGCACCTGAATTCATTTCTAGCATTTGATTTCTCCTCCAGCAACCATTGTGAGGTACTTTTTAATGTGACTCTAGCCTCAGCAGATGGCTTTTAACTGCTTCTAAGCCTGTGCTGGCACTGCATTGTCATAAGAAGCTGATAAAGGAAACAGCTCATAAGTGAGACTTCAGTCAAATAATTCCGTGTGACAATGACATAGAAACCCTTAGAGTTAGTAGTCTTTGGATGAACTTTGGTCTTTATAGAGCTTGATGCAATCTGTTCTAAAACAGTTGTGTTTATCATCTGGCAGACTTTAATATAGTTGAGCATTTTATGAAAAAGTATAAAATTAAATATTTTTAAGATGTTTTAATGTCTTAAAGGGAAATGCATTGACTCGCCAGTTGTTAATTTTCATTTCTACAAAAAAGTACACCAACACAGTTAATCTCAGGAGTACATGAAAGGTAGGCAACTAGAGGGATTGGTTCCAGCTTGTTTTCAACAGATAGTGACAAACAGCTTCAAAATTGTTCAGACTGTGGCTCTCAGTAACATGTTAAAACAGAATAAAAATTTTACAGCGTGATATTCTTAGTATAAGCAATGGGCTTTACTTTGTATTATATAGTATTTCATTAGAAAGAAATATTTGTCAAAAATCAGTAGGTTGGGGCCGGGGGTTTAAGCTCAGTGGTTCGGTGGCCTGCCTTGCAAGTGCAAGGACCCAAGTTCAATCCCCGGTACCAAAAAAAAAAAAAAAAAAAAAAAAAAAAAA
>NW_022900924.1:34653735-34746552 GCF_012274545.1 Fukomys damarensis
AAAAAAAAAAAAAAAAAAAAAAAAAAAAATCAGTAGGTTTATTCCATACTCCATGAATGAGTCTACACTGCTGTCCACCAGAAGTTGTATATATAATGACCTAGAAAGGAATGAGGCATACAACAAATTTATAATGACTCTTTTCAGTTACAAATAAGCCTTTGGCTATGAATATGATTGAACATTTTATATTTGTTAATGCTATGAATTATGTTACTCAAGTATCACATGGCTTAAATTCTACCTGAATGGTCCCTCTGAGGGTATGGCTGTATTTAATGCAAATTATCTCTAAAATAGGTGGTGATATGTATATTTTTTTTTTCTTTCTGAAGTACTGAGGGTTGAATTTAGGACCATGCATAAGCAATTGCAGTATCTGACCACTGAACTGCATTCCAAGAATATCTGAAACTGTAATTTTGTTATATAACAATATGTTGGTGTGGTGATTACTGAATTAAAAGTAAAAAACTTTTCTTGAAACCACTAAATAAAAGTTTCTTATATTGCTGAGCTACAGAAGGCAGTTTATGCACCAAGACCCACTTTTCATATCGTCATCTTCCTTACTTCCAAGGCTGGTATGGAGACTTCATGAGGACAGGGATCCTATTGACAATTTTTCCTGAAATGATGGCATTGTTCTAGACCTAGTTTTGGGCAACTCACTGGAGATGTTTTTGATTCTATGTATCTAAATAAATGGAAAGAAGGACAAACAAGTTAGTTTTAGTAAGACTTGCTCTAGGCAACAGAAATACCAGAATTTTCTTTTCCATTCTCATTTTTTATCCTTTCAGTTTTTCCTGGGCTTGATTCTCTCAGTTAGAAAATGGGTATAATCTGGTTTTTTGTTTGTCCTAAATGTCTTTCTAGCATGCTATAACTATGAATCTTTATTTTCAAATAAATTCTCTTGAATAATACCCAGGCACACTAAAGTTTAAGACACAAATATTAAATATTTTTATGTTGAATGTTGTCTATGATAAGTTGTTTGAAAGTAAGTTTCATTTTACCTTTTTTAAGGTGACTCAGTGTCACTTCTGGCATTTGATACTATGTGGCATGAATACCAAGTTTAATGAGTAAAAGTTTAGAGGGAATTTTTGACTACTTACCCGGGCTTATCAAAGCCTACAGATGTATTAAGAAGAGCAAGTTTCCAGTACATTACCACATAACATGATTTAAAAAAGACAAAAGGTATGAAATGATGGGGTAACAACTGATCATCTGTATATTTTTTTCAGTGCCAAAAAATATCTTTATTCATGTTTTATTAGGAAGGTAATTCCACTAAGAAAGTACAACAAAACCAAATGGTTTATTTGAATTTCTTTGTATATAGGTTTTAGGTATTTCAAAACTTTACATTTTTTTTCCATTTGAGTCTCTATAGTGCCAAGGATAATTGAGAGGTTAATGTGTTCTTTAAACTAATATTATCAAATGCCTATAGTAGGCATAGTATTGTATCCACAGACAGAGTAGTAAATAAAAGCTTGATGCTTTCAGGCAGGTTTGACAAATGTATGCAGGTAATTATTTGTAAAATTAATTTTAACATCATCTAACTGAGTGGCAATGAAATGTAAATTGTACATGAGGCAAACGTGGGCTCTCAACCCACTCTCTGAGGTCATCAAAAGCTGTCTTGATGAAGGGAGTTACTCTGCAGCCCTGGAGGATGAATTGGAGTTCATTGACCATGGAAAGGATCAGGTGGAGTGCATCAGGCAGACACAGCAACAAAAGTAAAGACTTGATCCTTTCATTCTTGAAAAATAAAGGTGTGTGTGTGTGTGTGTGTGTGTGTGTGTGTGTGTGTGTGTTCATCTGCAGCACAGCATAATTCTACTGTTTTAGAAAGATTTTTCTGAGATTTAGTTCAGTGGCACTGCACCTGCCTCTCAAGCGCAAGGTCCTGAGTTTGATCCTGGTACCAAAAGGATAAAAAAAGAAAGAATTACTTTTCCTCTTGAAAACAAAGCTGTAAACCTCAACAATGAAACCATTAACATGTTTATAAGTTTATACATTATGCTGAATGCTTTACATTAAGGTGCCTGCCATCAGATTAAAAATGTTCTTACCCAAATGACCTGTCTCTAATGGAAAAGTACAACACAAAATTTGTGATTTCCAATATCCCAAAAGATAGCCTGGCCAAACTGAATGTTTTCAATGCATCTTGGAGAAGACTCGTGAGATATTTTAAAAGTTAACTGTATGGTTTTAATTGAATAAAATAATTTATTTAATGATTTTAATGATAATTTTTCTTCTCTAAAATTTCTGTCTGGGTAACCAACCTCTAACATGAAAAATATACAGGAAGTAACTTATAATAATCATAAAATAATAATAATGATAATGATAAAGCAAGAATAATGATAACAATGAGTTCAAAGTGCTTGGTCTGTACCAGGAACTGCTTTTAGTATATTTTTGAATTTTTTTATAACAGCCCAATGGGATTTTTAAAGGCAAAATACATTATATAAATTTAAGTGATTATTTATAGAGATTATTACAGAAAGCTGCGAGAGAGCTGAGAATTTTAAAGGCAAGAAAATGTTTATTTCTGTTAAGAAAATTATAAAATCATTTTGCATCATCTTTGCAGCATAGTACAGCCCCTAACACATAAGTTTCCCTTTATTATGTACAGTCATCTGATAATTTTAATGGCTTAGAAAAGTGAGCCCCATTTGGACAGGATAAAGTGCTAGGCATACTTTGTGGTGGTTAGGAAACTGGTGTGATGTAATAGCAATCCTGAATATTTGCTTGGTAAAAAATGGGCTGCATTAGACACAAGATTGATGCAGAATTACCAGGGGTTTAGAATCTTTGTGTGTTGCAGGAATCTTCTCCCAATTTGTAAGTGCTCTTGAATGAAGAAATATCCTAAACAATGACTCATCTGAGGAATTAGTGAAATAACAGAAATGATTGTAAAAGAGCTCCAAAACTGGTGTCTGCACACTATGTTGGCAGACTTTGCTCTCTTAGTAACAAATTCTGCAGTGGCCCTGCAAAGCCTTTAATCTGTGCAGTATTTCTTTATCTGCGTAAATGATCTGAGATATGCTAATTTACAGACAATAGGAAGGAAATTTTCAATGTACTATAGCCACAAATCCAGGTTCTGCCACACATACTGTCTGGGTGACCTTGCCCAAGTTGCTTCACTTTTTTCATCAGTACAATGAGAATGGTAGTGTTTTCAGTGCCAATAATGTTAATGACAGTCACAAGATTGTTGTGATGATCCGTTTCTTTATTCACTAATTTTTAAGAGTTCTTATTATGTGCCATGGATTTTGATGCATTTCCAAGGAGGGGGAAGAGGCTGTAAATACAGTAAGGAATGTTTTTACAAGATGTAAAAAAACTAATGTGAGCAACACTAGGGTAGTTTAAGTAAGATATGCAGGGAAGAGCTCCCTAATAAGATGCTGTCAGAAAAGTCACTGGGATGGGCTAGTAGGAGGATGTGAAGGTAATGAGAGGTAGTTATAGTGTATTAGGTAGCATAAACAGCGGAAGCAAAGTTCTTGAAACAAGAGTGGGACATTTATAAAGCCATGAGGCACTATGGCTAGAGTTATGTAAGCAATAAGGGGCTTCTTTAAAAGATAAATCAGGAGGGTACAAGCATACACAGACTTTGTAGACTGTAATAAGTTCTGGCATTTACTATGTAGTATCTAATTGAAAACATTTGATTGCTAGCTTCACTATTATTCCTTATGTAACTTAGTAAAAAGCTGCCATGTACGTGATGGCATAATATTACTTTCTTCGGAAATGCTTTGGATTGAACCCAAGGGCCTCCTGCATTGGAGGCAAGTGCTCTTTCGCAGAACTATATTTCCTTCCAAACACCATACTTTTTAACCGTCTAAAATTCTATTTTGTATTTATTTTAAAAACTTGTTTAGCCCTAGACAAAATTTCTTCTATATGCCATGCAAGTTTATGCCTGTTTCTTTTTACATACACAATGACTTCTCGTTTCAAAGTTGAATCATAGTGCAAAATTACTGAAGGCATGAATTTTATGATGTGTCGCTCCAACAGTGCTTATACTTCAACCACAGTGTTGATATCATAAGTTGCCATGATCAAGCTTGCCATGTACAAGCATGTTCACTAAGGAAAAGCTGCCACCTGACCAACAGTGAATATCAGCTACTTTTGAATTATGTTTATGTGAATGAATTAGAATCACAGAAGGGTCCTGAGAGAGGGGATAGTGATTTATTTAAAGAGTTGCTCTTATTGCTATAAAAAATTAGACAGAATGAAATGTACTAAGTTAGAAGCAGAGAGCTTGCCTGGAGATTTGTTTTAAAAGCAACAGTACATAGAGATGGTAGTGTTATGGCTCAGAATTAGTAGTATAGCAATGATCAGATTCTAGTATATCTTCAAAATAGGATTGACGATATGTTTGGTAAGTAGATGCATGCAGGCTATAACAGAAAAGGAGGAGTCACAATGGCTCCCAGGATTTTGATTTGAGAAGGAATCTGGGTTGATAGATGGGAACCCAAAGAGGTCAGGAGTCTGCTACTGGACAGGGAACATTTGAACTGCTTATTAAGTAGCCACTTGGAAATGTGGAGTAGGCAGTTAGAGAATGAGCCCGGGATTTACAGAAATAAGGTGTGGAGAGATGAAGTTGACCTAAACTGACTGTATTCCAGTACAGACTCTGTTTAATACTCCAAAACCAGATTGCATCAGTTACAGCAATATTTTTGGTCACTATTGATACATAAAGTTACATTCTATATCACCATAGCACTATCCAGAACACAAATACACATTGGAAAGGGATGGATTGTCTCTTGTAACTGTCTTATATGCGTGACATATTTTATTTTTCTCATCTCATCTTTGCTTTGCTCAAAAACCACAAGTTATCACATATTCCTCAGATGTAAAGACGCTAAACTCGAGTGTGAATGAGAACAGGATGAGCTTAAGGACCATACTCTGAATGATTAATAAGATTAAAAAGACTTCAACAATGCCAAGCACATGTGAAGTGCTCAAAACTTAGTGTTTATTCTTCAGGGGTGTTACCTTTCCCCAAATATTACTTGATTTGTTTTTATCTGTGTCACAGTTAAAAGGAGGTTCAGGCTATAGTACACTGAAAAAAAAAGAAAGAACACTCAATGTATCTTTTCTATGCTGCAAAACTAATCACCACTACTTAGCAACTTAAAACACAAGTATTCCAACAGTGTTTTTGGATCAGAGGTCTGGGTGCAGTTTAGCACGGTTTTCTCTTTTAGGATCCCAGCAGGATAGGCTGATTGGCTGGGAATACAGTCTCATCCCAAGCTTCTCTGCATCTGAAGATTATGTAGTGACTTGTGGATTTTGACCAAAGAAAAATGCACACTAGGGCCCCTAGAGAAGCTGTTGGCAGCATTCCTCTTCTAGGTGCCCAAGGTCCCCGCTTCCTTGCTGGCTGTTAGCTGGCGTCGCTCTCTGCACCTTAGCTGCCCTTGCTGTCCCTTGCCCTGTGACCCTCTCATAGACATTGCATAGCTTCACCACTTCAGCAAAGATAGTAGAAGAATCTCTCAGGTTTCTGAGCCAAGACGGAGTCTCACATTACATATCATCATCGGACAACAACCTACAACATTTGCCACATAAAGTGACTTTATCAATGCAGTAAAATCACTTCCATTATACTCTGTTGGTTAGGAGAAAGTCATTTGTTACACCCACACCAAAGGCACAGGGCAGTTTTACATAGAGGTCTAATTTAATGAAAATAATTTGAGGATGTTTCTTCCTATTATTCTTCTTATCCATGTACTCTTTAACAACTTAGAATTTGCGAAAAAGAAAAAAAGTGTTCTTTATTTTTAGTTTGACATAGGAGAGGGTAAACTAAGGAGTGTTGTTTGCATATATCACCTCCCCATGATAACTGATAACAAAATAAATATTGGAAGAAAATAGAAAGAAATAAAGAAAGAAAGAGAAGGAAAAGAGAAAGGAAGGAAGGAAGGAAGAAAGAAAGAAAGAAAGAAAGAAAGAAAGAAAGAAAGAAAGAAAGAAAGAAAGAAAGAAAGAAAGAAAGAAAGAAAGAAAAAGAAAGAATGAAAGAAAGAAAGATCTGTGAATATAACTATGCAAAAGTCCTGGGTTTAATCATTAGTACTGCAAACTACAGAAAAAAGCAAGACTAAACAAAACAAAATAGCATAAAAAGACAAGCACTATTTTTAATCTTTTCAGTTTCACATGGGAAATGATAAGGTAATTAATCTGCCATAACTCAGTCTTTAAGAAGTATTGATGAAAGTATCTTTCCCAATTTTTTTTCACAAAGTGCTTTCATGAATATGATGTCAAATAATTTATGAAAAACTGAATTGTGAGCTATAAAAAGATGACTCAGAATAAGTGAACCAATCATGCATTCTTCTATACCATTTCTGGTATAAAAATATAAGGAGAAAATGCCCATTATCATGATTATACTCTGGTCCTCAAAGTTTGCTTTTATGGACTGGGAAAACAAAGCAGGGTTACAGATGATTTGTGGCCTTTTACCATGTTCTAAGTCTGTCCACAGCAAGCTCTCCAATATTTATTGAACAAATAAGATATAGTTTTTCTCTGTTTGGTTTATTACTAGTTTTGTTCATCTTGGGACCCATAGATAGTTTTACCTTCCTTTATAAAGTTAGTTTGATTTTCAAACAAATCAGTAGTGTTACACAGTTTGTACTAAGGGATTGTTTTATTGCTTTTTTTTATTATCTGAAAAATGCAACAAAAATTTAAAATTATTAACAGTCAATAAGAGGGAACAGGAATAATAAAAGTTATATGCCTTTGCTTCCAAAGCAACTCACTTTCCATTTCCTTACAAACAGTGGAAAAAAAAAAAAAAAAAAAAAAACTAAGAACATTGTAGCAACTTTTTTTTCATTCTAGCAATTTTATCAGATGATTTAAACAACACATTTTGAACTTTAGGCAGCATCGTTCAGTTGAGAACAAAATTGACTCGGCTCTTCAGCCAGCAGAAGCCAGTTAGCCGTAACGGAAGGAGAGAACGATAGTGAAACATCAGGGGGAAAATGAATTTATCGGGTCATAGAAAATCTGGGCCCCTCAAGTGTTTCCTGGGACCAGTGAGTTGGTAATTGTCAAGCTTAATTTCCACTCCCTGAAATCTTTTCCAATACACAAAGCTGACTTCCCAGGCGAGAAACGTTTTTCTTTAAAGACCAATATCTAGTTTGCAGTTATTAAAAAGTGGAAAAACCTTTATCATGCACATCTTCCAATACTACTCTTTAAAAATAATAGATCCTTGCCAATATCTTCTGTTTTTGCCTGTCATTGATCTAGTTTTATGCCTGTCTGACACCTCAGTTGATCTAGGAATGATATTGACACAGCCCAAGCCTGCCTTTCACTATCTCCTAGGTATTTCCAAGTGAATAGCTTTCTTTAGGTAAAAATCCACTTTGACAAATGTTTGGAATTCCTAAACTTTCACCCTAGCTCTGGCTTCATCTCTTTCAGAAAATCAGTGCTTCCCATAGACCGTGGGCCCCCAGTCCACAGTGGTGTATAGCAGCCTCTTTGTCCTTTCTTCAGGGAAGAAATTCAGGTTCTTTTACAAATGCTTTATTTCTTAGAACTTTCATACTTTTGAAATGAAGACAGAATTATTCTGTTCATTTATTATATGGCTGGAAAAGTATTTCTGTAATTTCTTCTTGCAAGCACAAAGGGAAGGTGGTAGACACAATGAACCCCAAGTAAAGAAGGGTGATGAATACAATGAACCCAAATTTACTGGAGATGAGGTTTCCCGCTGAGTTATAGAAGGAAAAATTGGGCAGGTGAATGGCGTCAGATCATAACAGTCTTTTCTAGTTTGGCTAAATAGAACTTAGATCCTGTTCTGAAGAAGCAGAGTCACCAATGGTTTAGGAATTATGTGATGATGTGCAGAAAAATGAGGAATGTATTCTCATAGTGGTTTGCTCTATGATGAAAAAAAGCCTTCGGGAAAGTTAGTTTGTTTGAAGGTGATTAAATTCATGTTAGTGGGAGGTACTAAGACTGAGTAGAATTAGAAATGAGATAAAAGAATAGGTGTGAGAGCTACGCAGTAAAGAAAAATGACTACAGTAGGAGACAGGTTGTGACAAGTGAATAAGATGGATTTAGATCATGTGAGTCCTTGAAGGGGGGAATGAAGCCAAAGGGGGGAATAATTAAAGGTCTATCAAGGGGAAAATTCAGATCATAGAAAAATAATGTGTACACTGTAGGTCTTGGCGAACCACAGTATGTATGTATGTGAAGACGGTGTACAGTCTTACAGTATGTTATACACTCCATTGTCTTTTAACATTCTCATTTTCCTGAAAGTCATGTGGTCCTTAGAAGCAGTCAAGACTCTACAGTGGCTTAAATAAGCCCCCATCTAAATTCGTAGTCACTCAGAACCTCACAAAGTGGCCTTATTTAGAAACTGTTTTGTTGTTGTTGTTGTTGTTGTTTTCGTACGGGGGGATCAAACACAGGCCGTCGCGCTTACAAGGCAGGCAGCAGAATAGAAATTGGTTCTTTACAGATATATTTAGTCAAGACGGAATTCAGTATCCAAACCAAAGAACAATGAGAGAATAAGCTCCTCTAGGTTTAAGACACCACTTCTGTGACAGTTTATTACCGCGGGAACAAATACAGTATCCGAACTATAACATATAACAATTACACCATATTTACTACATTATCTTTACATACTAAATGCTATACTGAGTGCATTGTTCAGATGAACCCATGGAAAACTGGGTTGTATAAGCAATGCTCATGTGTACATTAAATGACAAAACTGAGGCTGTGAGAAGTTTTGCCAGAGGTCATACTGGTGGTAATCTGTAAATGTCAGGATTCTTAAAATAGCAAGTGAATTTAGGAAACACCTTCCCCCCTCCAGTACCAGGGATGGAACTCAAGACCTTGCAATATGGAGGCAGACACGGTGCCACTGAGCTAAATCCCCAGCCCCTGAAAATATATTTTTTTAATTAATTTTATTGGTACATTTAAAGTATATACTATAATGACATTCATCATAGGAAATTTGCACCTTTACATAATCCATTTTGATTCTTTTTTTTCCATTCCTCTGCCCTTCAACCCCTCCACCCCTTCCTATCTACAAAGACTTTGATTCCATTTTTTTTCTCATATTAATTCCCCAACCCTTGAAAACATAGTTTTTGTTGAGTCACAAAGAATCAAGAGTTCCTAAGCTCAGTAACACGTCTTGCCTCTTTTAGAGAGTTTTCAATCTCATAGGAGCCTCTGAGCCTTAGGGAGTTACAATAACTTCATTCTGAATTCATAATTCTCTGAGTTTAAGTATCTGAAAAATTTTAAATCTCTAAAAGTATTTTGCCTAAGGACCTACATTGTATAGGTGGTCTAAAATACACACACTCCCATGAACTTGAAGTCATGGTGAAGCAATATGCAAAATGTTTAAGCTTTTCTAATTATTCTTCTTAATTTATCAAAATGTTTTTAATTGAATGCAATTGGAGTTTAATGGAATTTAATTGGAGTTTCTGCTCTTCATAAGAGGTGAACATTGGCAAGGGAACATTTTTTTGAGGAGAAATGCTGCCTGCTGACAGTGACTAGAAAACATGAAATAGCCATAGTTGTATGTGTTAAATGTGAATGCATTTTTAAATTTTCTAGGTCACTTGGAACATAAATGTTTATGCTGTTGGACCCATAAAGGGGTACTTCTGTAATTCGTAATAGAAATTTTTATTTATTTCTAGTTTTACACTATATTAAATCCTTCAAAAATGTCTTTCCTTTATATATCTCTTTATTTCAAATATTTCATCCAAGACACCTGTAATTTTTCAGTGATGCATCCCTCTTTTCTCAACAATGGAAGGCTATGGCAGGAAGATCACAAATTGCTGGCCAGTCTCAGCTTTATATTGAATTCAAAGTCAGAATGGACTGCACAGAAAGTGCATATGGGAAGGGAATTTAGACAAGGGGGAAGAGGAGACGACAGGCAGAAAGAGGAGCAAAAATGATCAAGATACAATATGTGTATGCACCAATCACACACGAAGAATATAATTATGTGTTATTCACATACTAATAAAAATTAAAAGTAGTTTAAAAATATTATTTTAATTTTAAAAGATTTTCTGAAGAAGGCAGTAAGGCAATCTGATCTTTGGCCCTCTCTGAATTCTGCTTAGTCATGGAAAATGCATTAATACAAAATACAATGAATTCATTGAGTGCCTATCGCTGCGAAACTGTGTAGATAATGAAAACAGCAATGAAGAGGAGAGTAAAAGAATATGTGTATGCTTATGCATATGTAAACATAAGCAATAATTTTGATTAATTATTTGAGAGTACTAGAATATAAGAAGAAGAGTAAAGCAAAATTGTTATAGTTACTATCTTGTAGATAATATCAATGATTCTAGATCTGAAATGTCATGGCTTACAGTTGGATAGTTTAACAAAATGTTGTTACAAAATAATTGAATAGAAATAATAAATTTGGGCAACATATACAATTTTACAATTTCTAGTAGCCATACTAAAAACAGTAAAGAGAAACAAGCAAAATGAGCAACATTCTTCATATAACTGAGAATTTACAAAATATTGTCATCACAAGAAGAAATCAATGTAAAAATTGCTAATGAGATTGATACTTCTTTCTTTAATACCAGACATAAAATTCCATGAGTACTTCACATTCATTTCAGACTGACCACATGTTGGGGCATTAGTTATTGGGCATTTTACTGGACAGTGCCTATCTACTGCTTTTTTTTTTTTGTCCTTGCCTTTCCATTTGAGATGGAAGCACTTGGGTAATTCACATTTTTTCTTCCCTGGTCATTCAGCACATGGAAGAAAATATATACTGCCTTTAAAACTCTAGCAATAACATAATCTAAATTTACATAAAACAGTACTGACATTGTCTAGAGAGAAGCAGGAGTTGCCATCTAAGACTTAAAGTGGATGCTGTGGAAATGGACACAGTCACAGGTTATGCAAAATCACTCTGCAAAGCAACTGTAATGGGAATAACAGCTCTTCTGTGATGGCTCTGGAGTCTCCCAAGGTTCATATTACTGCTTCTTTGAAGTCTTTTTCAAATTTCTATATGTTTACTTTTCTATACATTTAGAAAACATTATTTGCTCAATTATCTTCAAAGAGAATATACCTCTGATTTTGTTATTCACTCATGGTACCCAAATGTGTTGTTCTCATAAGTAATCACTGCACATTATAAAAAAGTCCCTCTAATCAGTAACTGTATTTTGACTTTGTATACTTGGGAATCAGTTGAGTCTTTGCTTTTTATATCATTTTTATTTTCCGTTTGCTGAATGACCAGGGAAGAAAATGTGTGAATTACCCAGATTCTTCTATCTCAAATGGGGAGGAAAAAAAAATCAAAGCATTAGTTAGCCACTGTGCAGTAGATAGCCAATAATTGCATATGGCTAAAATGTAGATCAGCTATTCTTACATTAGGATGCTTAATCTATTATAATTTTTATTTAGCTAATTCTTCAAAGACTTTAATCTTTGGTTTAATCTTTTCACAAGAAACAAGAACATTCATTTCAAATTTTTTTATTTTTGGTTTTCGTAACTCTTAATTTCATTTTAGGCCTGGGTTTTTATGAGCTTTATACATTTGTTAATTAAATATGACAATGACATCTGAAGAATAAAAAGAGACATAGGGTTTCTTTACAGATTAGTTTCCAAAAATCAATAAAATCATTTAATTATGAGATGAGCCCTGTTCCTTAATATAAAATTTAAGAGATTCACAAATGGTGTGAAATGTATATGGAGTTTGGATCCTAGATTGCTCTAGGACATGAGTTTCATCATTGTGAAATGAGAATATTACTAAAGAACTATTGAGAGAATTAAATGAAATAAACATGTAATGTGTGATACGGTGTGGCTATTACAGGAAGCTGTTAATACAGATTAGTCATCCTTTCTTTCCTGTCCCAAATATTATCTATTTTCATATTTTAAAAAGTCAAATTCTTCTTAAATTGAAATTCAGCAGAAGAAACATTTTTACATAAGGAAGCCTATAAAGAAAAAGATTGTTTTAAAAAGTACATCAAAACCAAAATTATTCCCCTGTGATTTACATTGGCATATATATACATATGTTTTATATACACATGTATAGTATATGTGTAGTAAAATATCACACAGTTAGGCTCTTGCATCATTATTGACTATAAGAAGTATTCCAAAAACAAAAAAATAAAAAATTTGAAATTAATGTTCTGCTTCTTGCCAAAAGATTAAACTAAATATTAAAGTCATTGAAGAATTAGCTAAATAAAATAAAATCATAATAGATTTAAGAATAGATGATCTGTATTTTATTTATTAAAGGTAGACCTAATCACTCATTATATTGTTTCTTATATATACAGCTAGTTTATCAGCTTAGAATATTATTTAAGGTAGCTAAAACAAAATATTATCTGTCATTTAAATTGCTTAAACTCACTTTCCTAGGACCCAAAGTGCCCCAGTAGGACATCTTAGCATAACTAGATGTTTTCCGTCTTTTAATTACTATGACTAATTTTTTTACAGCTCAGTTACAAACCCTTGAAAATAATGAATATGGTGACACATTCTTAATTATAATGGTGCGAATAGCACCACTCTAATTTCAGGCTTACATTGAAAAGGAATTTCCCTGGAATTGAAGCTCCTCTGATTGCTTTCCACATCACGTTTTAAACAAACACTGTGGTGCTTTAGCCTTGACTTGGTTGCCTAGGATACGCAGTTAATGTCACCCTAAGATGCTGCTACCAGTTAAGCTTTGAGGCCATGTCTCTAAGTGCTACACATAGTGGCTTTTAATAAATTGGAGAAATTTAACAGAGGCAGTGTGGGAGGGTATATTTTGATTAATAAGATAATTTATTATAAATTTGAGTTGTTATAATGAAAATAGCTATTTTTATTTTAGTTTAGGTAGTTTTCTGAGAGGCAAAAAGTGACTTTTTAAAACAAATGCAAAACTGAGTAGTGACCTAATTCTAAGGCACATTCCCAAAGAATATACTATTTGTTACTGAAAACATAAGAAAATCACAGTGAGTAGTTTTTATAAACTTCTTCACTGATAGTACCTTTTATTGGTAGCTTTTACTTAGTTTGCGTGCTAAAATACTTTTCATACTTTTTTATTAAGACGCTGAAAGTTTTATGCTTTGTTATGGAAGTAACATAATAAAAACTAGAGAAAGTATTTGTCCACATAATTGATGAGAGTATTGATGCTAAAGAAAAGATTACACACAAACTTGAACATTATGTGTGTGACATCATATAGCTCCTACTAACCCGCTGTTTTTCATTAACTGTTACAGTACATTTTTATTGTTTTCCCAAAAATGGGGTTTGGTTTAAGTATGAGATGGAAATACACAACGGCGGGTTACACGTTTTGGCAAAAATAAATAAATCAATAATCTGGTTTTTAAAATCAGCAGTATTTATTCCTACCAAAAAGTGAATTATCCCCTAGGCTGATTTGAAGGCAAATAAAAGTGGAGTTGTGGCTTGAGTGGGAAGATCCAGTTTGAACCAGTAGGTGGTGCTTGAGTTTTAAATGCACTTAGGACAGGGATTTGTGAAAATCTCACAAAACCTTAAGGGAGACTTGTTCTTATATTATTTTATTCCACAGTGGTCATTATATTTTTAGGAAGAAACGTATTTCTTAAGTTTCTGAATTATCACTGAAGTTGTTGATTTCACCCCCCACCCCAAGCCTCCCGTTTCTTTAATTAAGTTTCCTTGCTCAACAGTAGTTGAAGGCAGCTATCTTTTCAGGGAGGAAGGATAAAATCTCTTCTCCAAAGTAGAGCACCTGGGTGGTGGGCGCGAGAACATACATTATTTCTACAGTAAGTTATCGCGTCTGAGCTACGTGCATGTTGCCAGCGTGTACACAGTTTTCTCGGTTAGAAGAGTCAGGGAATCCCCAAAGTCACCTTGAAATCTCAGTGTCTGTTTATGACTTTACTTTTCAAGTTTGCTTTTCTGTCCTTCCCTCTATTTTTGTCTTTGACAGTGAGCCTGCCATTCTCTCCACAGTGACTTCACGTTCTTAAGTCTTCAAACATACATATCGTCCCGAAGATAAAAATAGTCTGTATTGTCACAGGAGGAGGGATGACACCTAAATATGCTAAATATCCCAGAAAAGGAGCTACTCATTCTACCAAATTCAACAAAAAAATAAAAATAATTGCTTTTCAATAGGTTGTGCATTTTTAAATTTATGTGTACTATCTCCAGTGAACAAACATAGAACCTCATTAACAAAGTACATTTTATTTTTATTAACTAGTGTTGTTTCTTTCCATGGAGATATGGAGTACACTTTACTATTATAGTTTAAATGTTAAGTCCTGAAACACTTGTGTAAGTCTGTCCCCACCCTTCCAAAATATTAAAAAAGCAGCTTGTACTTACATTTCTTCACTTTAGAGAATTCCTTTATGGGTTGCGTTATTAAATAACATTTGGTTTTTGTGATATTGACAGTTTAGTATTATGATGCTATTAAGATGCTAGTTTATTTTATTTGAACAGTCAGATTTTCAACAGTTTTGTTATAATGATAAACATATGATACTCCAAAAGTAATAGGGATGCTGTGTTCTCAGTCCATTGTAAATTATATCAGATAATAAGTTACATGGATAGTTACTGTACTTTAATAAGTGGAATAAATCACTTGTTTCCCCTTTAAAAAAGCCTTTTTCTTTTATTTTACCTTAGTTGGAATTTTCCTTGCCAGAGTTATTATCTTCAACCAACTCTTGTAATGGTTTCTTTTTTAATTCTGACTCAAAATGATGGTCTTAATCACTTTCTTGTTGTTGGGATGCAATAGCCAACGCTTACAACTTGAAGGAAGAGGGCTCTAATTCAGTTCATGTTTTTTAGAGCATTCAGTCCTTAGTTGACTGACTCCAGGGTAGGAAGGGCCTGGTGGAGGAAAATTGCTCACTTCCTGGTTCAGCAGAAGGAGAAGGAGGGCGCAGGGAGGGAAATACACTCCCCAGGCCATGCCCAGTACGCTAACCCACTGGTAAGAATAGCACCTCCACAGCCCAGTCAGCTTCCAAAAACACGAGGTTTTGGGGAATAGCCCAGGTCTAAACAGTGATAATATAACATACCATAACAGTAATCAGGCCAATGGCAGAGAATCAGCAATGGCAAAGGAAAGGGGATCAAACAATGGATGTTTTCTAAGGATCTAAGAGTAACGCCTCCTTCTGTGCAGTTCACATGTTATGGAATCCCCCGCTCTACAAAGATTTTGCTCTTCCAAGTATTAATCAGGCATTTGTCAGTTACAAAGTAGGCTATGCAAACAGATGTCTGCTAGGACTCTGACAGTGGCAGCCCAGCTGCCTACGTGAGTCCTTTCTTTCACATCATTTTAGTGTTCTAATTTCCAGGCTCTTCTGATTATGTAGACATAAAAAGTGAAGAGGATTTATTCAAACTCCCACTGTTTTTGAAAAAAATAACATCCATAATCCAAACTCCTGACAGTCTTGAGTCCAATAAGTGAACATTTTGTTTTTAAATACGGGAGTTTGTTTCCATTTTCTTTCTTTCTATAGGTCTTGCACATCAGAACTGGTAAAATAACTTTTTCTCTTTTCCTATTTCATGAATCACCACTTGAATTTATTGCAAAGTTAGAGAAGGATTAGGAAAAAATACCCCATATTCCAGTTTATGACAAAGACTAAAATTTCTTACCAGTTCATGAAATATATTTAACTTTTCATTCTTCTGCAACATGGAAAAGCTGTTGTCACTTGGCTGATTCTTTGTACACTGGGCCAAGTCTTCTGTCTCAAATCTGCATAGAGATAAGTTTTGAGAGGAGCAGAGTCCCTTTGGGGATGATATTTGCTTTTGCTATTTTTGTTATTCCTTTTTCACAGGAGAATGTATAATAACTTTCTGCTCTAGGGTCGTGAAATAACATTAAAGATTGACAGTTCAGTTGGGCTTGTCACTCTGAGGGCCAAAGTTGACTCATATTGCCCAGGGGAATAATGATGATGACGTCCACATTTTTTAAAAATATCTTTTGCATATAAATATTTTTCCAATTACAGGTGGCATTTTGAAATCCTTTCCTGTGTAATGAGTCATTCAAACATGTTATAAAAATATATGTTTTATCTTTGTATCCACAAACTCGTTTCTAGGATGATGTTGGTTATTGGAGTTACTGTTAGAAACTTCTTTCTCAGGCAGACACCAAACAGATGGAAGTGCAGAAAACTTGGAAGACTTCACATTTAGGAGATAGACAAAGACTGAAGGAAATAGATGCCCTAGGTCAAAGATGAGAAAACAGAGTAGAGTAAAACAAATTCAGACTGGTTAATTATGGGGTCTTATATCATTACTTAATGCAATAAAGGAAAGTTTACTCTGTTTTCTTCAATTGTTTTTGCCTCTTTTCTTTGCTTCATTTCTACCAATGAGGAATTAGAATTGTGTACTGATTTCTGTGCTTGAAAAAGAAGGATTTTTTTTTTCCCTGTTCCTTACCCTCGTTTTACTAACTCTACCAACATGGTCACTGAGCTAGGGATGACGCATGGATTCTGTGTGTTCATTCTCTGTGTAATGTTCTGGGAAGTATAAAGTCCAGGGGAATTGATTTATATATGGATATATAGAACTAATGGTGGGAGAATGGAGAGACAATGCCAACACTAAAAGGACATAAACATATTTAGAAGATGTGGCTAGGCCTTTGTTGTTTTTATTTCTGAACAAAAATACTTCCTTTGTCATTTCTCATGCAGATTTTCCCTTTTTAGGAGGAAGCCTTGCAGGCTTGTGGAACATCACAATATGGAAAGAGAGACATTCCAGATAGAAAAATGAATTTTCACTTGGAAATTCAACTACCTATCAAAAATTTAAAGATGATAGTAAACAATCAAAGTATATGATAACTTTTAAATTTGACTGTAATTCACCTACAGTATGATTATGAATGAAAAGTAGAAATATATATATATATATATATATATATATTCCATGCATATAAACCAAAAATTGGCCTAGAATTCTCATTGTTGATAAATTAAAATTATAACCATTTGTGCAAACTCCTATTTAATAATAGGGAGTAATGCTATAGATAGTTAATTTTAAAGCTTATCTCAAATTTTAATGGCTAGAAGTAAATCAGAGGATTAATTTATAATTTAATTTTTCCTACTCTGAAATGGATGTTAATTTTTATAAGAAATTGTAATCATAGCTATATTACTAAACATAACCTATTTGAGTTCATAGATCATACCATAAATGAAAAGCCAAAATCTAATGGTACTTGGTTTGAAATTTAGGTATCATTACCTGGAGAAATATCATGTAATTTTGTTAGCTGAGCTTCCAAATGTTGAGACAGTTTCCTGTACTATAGTATAAGTGCTAAGTAAGAACATCCTCATTTTAGAAAAATAAAAGCTTTATTGGACATCATTTACTAATCACCTATTTAAACTTTATCATTCAGTGGTATTTAATATTTAGAGGTATATAACTATCATAAAACAACTTTAGAATTTTTTCATTGCCACCAATTATTAATGATTTATTAATATTTAATGTATTAATTAGCAGTCACTACCTATTTCTTGTCAATTCTGCCTCCCCCAGGCCTAGGCAAACAGTAATTTGTGCATCTCTAGATTTCATACAAAAAAATCATGCAAAATAATATTTTAATTTTTTCATTTAGCATAATGTCAAGATTCATTCATGTTATATTATAGCATGTTATCTGTCATTTATTTTTATTGTTAAATAATATTACATTGTAGGTTTTATTTATTTGTGATATGATGGACATTTAGATTTCTGCTATTCAATTACTATCAATGACACTGAACAGTCACATACAAGAATTTGGATAGATACGTTTGTACTTTCTTAGATATATATATAGTAAAAATTGAATTGCTGAGTCAAATGATAAATCTGTTTAACATTTTGAGGTACCAAATGACTGATTTCCAAAGTGGATGCACTATCCTACCTCCCACAAACAGAATATAAGTATTTGCATTACTCTATATCCTCATCAATGCTTGTTACTTTTAATTATAGCCTTTTTAGTGATTTTCAAGTGGTATCTTATGTTCTGATGAACGTATCCCTAATAACTAGTACATTGAGACACTTCATGTGCTTATTGGTCATTTGTATCTCTTTTTTGGAGAATGGATTATTCAGAACCTATTAACACTTGTTAATTAGAATTTTATATTTTTATCTTGATTTGTAAGAGAACTTTGTGCATTCTTTAAAAAACAAAACAAAACAGGGTCTCACTATGTAGTCGAGATTGACCTGGAACTCACTATGTAGCCCAGGCTTGACTTGAACTCATGATAATCGTCCTGCCTCAGCTTTCCCAAGCCTGGGATTACAGGCATGCACCACCACATTTGGCTTATGCATTCTTGATATAAATCCCTGATGATTTACAAATACTTTCTTCCATTTTGTGGGTCCTTTTTTTCATTTTTAAGGTATTCTTGGCCAAAAATTTACATTTTGATAGGTCCAGTTTATATTTTTTTATTTTCTTATTTGATGTAATACTTAAAAAGCTTTGCCTAATCCAAAGTCATAAATATTTATTTATTTTATTCTAAGTGTTCTCTCAGTTAGAACTATGATCTATTTTTAATTTATTTTATGCATTGTGTGAGGAAGTGATCCAAAGTTATTTTATATGAGGATATCTAGTTTACCATTTGTTGAACAGATAATTCTTTCCTATTTCTTTAGAATCTTTGTCAAAAATATGTTACTGTAATTATGAGGGTTTATTTCTAGTCTTTCTCTTTCACTAATCTATATTTTTATCATTCTTTCAATAACACACAATCTAAATTATAGTAGCTTTGTATTAGGCTTTAAAATTGGGAATTTGGAATCTTCCTCCTTTTTTTCATTTCTAATATTGTTTTTGCTGTTTATCATCCCTTGAATTTCTGTGTGAATTACAGGATCAGTTTGTCAATTTGTAGAATTAAGACAATTAGAATCTTGATAAGGAATGTGTTGAATCTGAATATCAGTTTGAAAAGTAGTGCTCCTTAAAGTATTTTGACCTATTAACACAGTATGTTTGTCTTTTGTTTTTGTCTTTTAATTTCCTTCAACAATGTATTATAGTCTTTCAAATGTAAGTTTTGCTCACCTTTTATTGAATTTACTTTGAAGTTATTTTATAATTTTTTTCTTAAATTATCTGCTTATTCACTGTTATTAATAGAAATACAACTTGTTTTTTGTATATTGATCTTGTATTCTGCCAAATTGCTGAACTATTCATTATTTCTAATACTTTGGACTATATTCCTCAGTATTTTCTAATGATATAATATCTACATGTAGATTTATTTTTTTACTTCTTTCTTTCTAATATAAGATCTTGCATTGTATCTCCTACATTGTCATGGAAATCCTCAGATCTTATATTAAAAGAGAAGTAGCACGTGCAGATGTCTTCATCTGTTCCTAGTTTTATGGGGAAAATATTCAGTATTGCATCATTCAAATCATGGTTTTAGCTTTGGATTTATCATAGATGCTTTATCAGGCTAAGGACTTTCCTTTAAATTTGTTTCACATTTTGTCGTGAAAATTTTTGGTTTTCTTAGATTTTTTCTGTACTTATTAAAAATAAGCATGTGCTTTTGAGACAGTATAAATCCCATTTAATCATAAGAGACAATCCTTTTTACATGTAGCTAGATGAAGATCACTAGTATTGGTTTAGGAGTAATCGCACTTCTACAATGTAAACATTTGTAACCACGATGCTAAAAGACAATTTTTATAAAATACTTCATGCTTTTAAAATGCATCCAGATTTGCCTTACTTTCATTCAATATTTTTGGCATTAACAACAAAATGAAGAGATACAAGTGTGAAATATTTAATGTATTAGTACATTTATACATTAGTGGTAGTGGAAGATGAAAATAAATGCAAACATTATGCCAACAATAAGTACCAGGTTGTGGCCAGAATAAAATAATTTTTAATTTGAATCTAGATGTTTCAGAAAGTTGTCTCGATTTGCACTAAAGATAATGGATACAGACATAAATAGAGATGTTTCTAAATCTATATATGTGTCCACAGAATCACATAATATTTTTCAAGGAATGCTGTTCTCTAGATCTTGCATGGAAATCAAGGATGATTACAACAAAATTCTGCCTTGAAGGAAGTCATTTACAGTCAAAATTGATGCACTGAAAACTGTTATATAAAGTAGCTTAAAAATACGTGATTTAAAAGAGATAGAATGAAATCTTCTTGCAGGTTCAAAGGAGAAGGATATTTTGAGCCTGGGAAGTTTTTTCTGTTTTGTTTTTTTAACTATTTATAGAGAACTCTAGGCAGGTTTTGACAAGATTTTATCAGGTTTTTCAATGGAGAGGAGGGACACTGGTGAAAGCACCCAAGATAGGAATTTTTTTATGAACAAAAGCTCCCAAAGCAGAAAAGCTTTGTTGATACTTACAGAACATCAAGTGGTTCAGTTTCACTGGAGGGAGGATACTTGAAGGAAAATGTTCAAATAGTTTCCTGGAAAGCTGAGAGTGGGAAATGATACTGAGTCCAGGAAGACCGGTGTCAGAAGTCAGGCCTTTCTGTGGTAGGCAGTGCGGAAGCTCTGTGATGTTTTGATCGAAGGTGAGCTGTGACACAGTCTGTAACATCTATTACATGGAAAGCACCTGTGTCTGTGGAGATTTTAACCCAAACAAAAAAACCTACCTTCTAAGGGTCCAGACTGTGACAATTGGCCCAGTAGATCCTTTTCTAGAAAACAAAAGGAAATGTTGTTTATCTTGTCAATAGAAAGGGGTTGCTTGTATTAATTCAGGATTTAATGGTAAGCTAAGCCATAGAGAGCTGCTATCAAGATGAAAAACGCCACTGGAGTCCTCCTGGAAAAGGTACTGCTGATCTGATGTAAAAGACCTCAGGGAAAGGTTTCTGGGGAATCCATAATTAAATGTCACATCATTGCAAGGGCAAAGGGAAAACATAACTCTACTTGAAAACTGCGAAGTATGAATGGCTGGTCAAAATATACTTTAGCCTTATTAAATAAAAATAAAAGAAAAAGAAAAGGCTGACTCTTTTCCTAATGGCTTAGATTTCCAATGAACTGGTTTCAGTAAATAAACTACTTTCTACCATATCAAGTCAATAAATTTTGTCTTTGCTTGACAAGATAATCCTTGTGGAAATTCCTGATTTCTGAGGGAATTCTTTCATTCGGTT
The DNA here is from genome assembly GCF_012274545.1 of Fukomys damarensis. Classification (NCBI taxonomy): domain Eukaryota; kingdom Metazoa; phylum Chordata; class Mammalia; order Rodentia; family Bathyergidae; genus Fukomys; species Fukomys damarensis. The sequence goes on from NW_022900924.1 coordinate 34,675,253, forward strand.
TTGGACTGTGGGGGATTTAACAGGTTGATGTGCTACTGATTTATTCCTTCACAGAGAATCTAAAATGAAATAATTGTAAATTATTTTCCACTTTTTCTTGCTTGTTTGGTAAGAAAGACAGAGAAATAGAAAGAGAGAGAGAGAGAGAGAGAGAGAGGGAGAGAGAGAGAAACAACCCTAGTTTGTTAGCGTTTGCTTATGCAGGCTAAGAAGATAACTTTTTTACTTAAATGTAGTTTATTACTCAAAATGGATCTAACTCATTGTGATAAACACATAAAACATGAACAAATAAATTAACATGCAGTCTTTGTCCCTAGAGGCTGCTGTAGATGACAAATGATTAAATTTCTAGATATCCATTAAAATGGGTAGTTGGAAAAAACTCAGTGATTTTGTACTTTCTAGATTTAATTATACATTAGAGAAGATTGAAAAAACTATGACTTCTTTGTTCTTTATCATTAGATTCCCATTTACATTATCTTCTGAGTGAATCTAAAAGTGAAGAAATGGACTACGTTTGCATACAAAATGTTCTGTGTGATGTTGCCCACAGAACATATATATTTTGTTGATAAATTCAGAATGTGTTACGGTTCTCTCCAGTTCACTCCTACTTTATAAAATAAATACTGCTTGGAGAGAGAATAAAATAAATTATTGATTGATAACAAGAAAGAAATATTTCAAGAATAGAAATTTAAAAGCCACAACTTTAAGAAAAGCAGAATGTACCTGGGCATGGTGGCGCATGCCTATAATGCCAGCCGTTGGGAGGCTGAGGCAGGAGGATCGCTGTGAGTTTGAGACTACCCTGGGCTACATAGTGAGTTCCAGGTCAGTCTCAACTACATAGTGAGACCCTGTCTCAAAAAAAAAAACAAAAACAAAAAACTCTTAAAAGTTTGTAATAGCTAAATCTTGGAAACAACCTATTTGCCCATCCGTTGGAAACTGGATAAAGAAGTTGTGGTTTTTCTATAAAATGGAATATTACTCAGCCATATAGAGCGAGAGAATAGATTCATTCATAGGAAAATGGATACATATTGAAGATATACTCCTAAGTGAAATAAATAAGTCACACATGTGTAAATACCAAATAGTTTCCCTGGTGTGAATATTCTGCAACAATGCATAAGATTCTAATAAGATTACTGACATTTAGAAATGGGAGGAAAGGAGCTAAAGGTGTAGGGAAGGTGTGATACGTAGGGGAAGAACAAAAAGGGAAAAGAAAAAAATGTGAGAGAATGAAAAGATGAAAATAAAGTGTTTGTAGATGGGGAGGGGAGGAGGGGGTGAAGGGAGGGCAGAGGTAAGGGGAAAAAAATGAGAATCAAGACTTGCCATGTAAAGGTACATGATCCCAACAATGAATGTAACTGTACTGTATCCCTAAATGTACCAATAAACTCAATAAAAAAAAAAAGAAAAGCAGAATGTGCAAAACAAAGGTTATTGTGGCAAAGAATAAAATCTAAAATAAAGTAAAAACGTGCTTCTTCAAAGGGAAACAAGCATTTATACATTTAATCTTTGGATAGTGACAGATTTTAAAATTAACAGAGAGAAAAAAGAATAAATTGTTACCAAAAACAAGAAAAGCTGTATATAAGGGGGAAAGGATAAGGGCTAACTAATTGCCAGTACTAACAAAGAGTCAAGTGAAAGTAGATAACATGGGAAATCAACAAGAAGTCAAATTATCAAGTAATCTTTTCCGCCAATTTTAAGATCTAAAAAAAAAGAAACAAAAAAAGTTTAGACTTGACAAAAACACCTATCGTGTTAATAGCATTCAAAAGCAAGCTGCTAAGTTTACAAAACCTCAACAAACAGATATGAAATTATCTTTGAAAACCACTAAACAGTGAGACATGTAAGTTAGCCAACAGTTAATAAAATCTAAAAGACATAGGTATCAGGTCATGAGCAGTAGATCTTAAATATGGTTAGGATCGATGCAGCATACACTTACTGACTTCCTGCTGAGTTTTCATTAAATAGCATTGGTTGTAAGCTTGTGCCCAGTCCAGTGTCTGGCACATAGCAAGCAATCAGTGGCAACGTTTTTAAAAGTTCTCACCTGCGTCTTTACACATATTTCCCATTTACCTGCTATGTGTTCTCTAAGAGGGACACTGATGCCATACGGGATTGACCTTCTGCAATGGCATTAGCAGGCTGCTCTGCACCTTCCGTATCTATCCACAGTGGAGTTTTACATTCGCTTCCAGTTTTGTGGAAGCATAGTCATGGTCTAGCTAAAAATTTCAAGTTACAAAGACTGAGAAAATGAAGAAATCTTCTATCCTTGAGCTTGACACACTTGTGTCTACTGGCTGCATCCCGCTAGCTTTCCCTCGCCTTCTCTGTAGGCTTCTAGTGAAAAAAACAGAACTGGTCCCACGTCATGGGACATCAGCCAAATCAAAGAGGTGCCAATTCATTCTCCGTCCTTTCTGAAACATGATTTACTTCATTCTTCCCTCTCTCTTTAGTGGCCCTTCTTTTTCTGTCCAAGGATGCAGTCAGTACCTTCCCAAGAAGATGTAATACACCTTGGGAAGGTACAGAACATTTATTTTCCTTTTATGAGGCTTCTGGCAGTTTTATTTTGAAACTAAACTCTCATGCAATCATCAAGGATGCTGAAGGGTTATGATTAGGAGTACTGAGATTCTGTGTTAATATCAGAGACAGTGGCACTGTTCTAGGCGGGAAATGGACGATTTAGCTTTCTGTCCTGATCAATTCCATGTAATTCATGCCTTTTCCAAAATAGTTGTAATTTAATAAAAACAAAAACCGAGAAAATAATTTTTAGATTTCTATTACATACTATGCATTTTAACCCAATGTTTTACTTAATCTTTGCAATGATCTGTTTAGGCAGATTTATTTATGTCATTTTACAGACAAAGAAACCTCATCCAAAATCTCCAGATTTATTAAATACTTATATCTAGATATATAATGAATACATATCTAAACATTTGTCTTTTTCTTTTTAACACATTTCTGGCCACATGAAAATGAATATATAATTTTTAAGAATATTGATGGATCAAAAGTGTCTATTTCAAGAAAATAAAAGTTATGCATTTGCTGCCATGAAAGTGGCTCTTGATTTCCTCATTTATTTGTGCTTTTAGAAACCTGTTTTCATTGGTCGTTGTTATTAAAAAGAGAAGAAGAAGAAAATAAATTCACTTTATGTTATTTTAAATAAATTATTTATCTAGATTTGGGTAATTTGTTTGTATAATGCTGTAAATAATTTGCATGTGTTTATATTTAAATATTTTTCATGAAAAAATCGATGAAAAGATTGCTTGTATAGATCTATGTTTTAACAGCACATCAGGGAAGATGTCTTTCTGGTTATCTCAGTCTACTTTGGTCACCAAGACTTATACGTACGGGGTGGCTATTGAGATGTTCTTCTAGATGGACATTTTCTGCTGTTACATAATAAATTCACACTTCAGCAAGACAAGGCAACAGTTCAGCTCCACATTTGACATTTAATTTATTTTCATCATTAATATTTTATCATGCTTTAATATTTAAGATCATGTAAGTATCTAACAGTGCTGCCATATATAGAATCCCAAGTAGCTTATCTGGAGTGGGATCTGAATTACATTATCTGTTGAGAACGATTTCATAGTGACTAAGTACTCACCAGCTCAAGGGATGATACACCATTTACTTTGTCATATTATATTTCCTTCCTCTAACAGCTGCTACTTATTATTCATATTACTGCAGTGTCAGTGCTTTGTAGTATAGAATATATCATAGTATCTATTCATAGTTCACCTTCATCACATAGATTTTAATAAGACAAACAGGACCTGGAAATTTCTCCCTTAAAACTCACTCATATTTTTTCAGCTTTGAAGTTGGTATGGACAACATTTTTTTTTTCTTATTTCTAAGGGGAAAATATTTTATCCTTGCTTGTGCAACAAGGATTAAATAACAAAAGCATAATCTGTTGGCCTCTCTTTCAGTGATTTAATGGGGGAAAGAGTGGAAATTGTTTAAAAATGGACTGAGACTGAGACCTCAACTTCTCCCTTGGAGTTAACTCCAACCTGTACAACTGCCTGAAGAATTTAGAGTTCACGAAAGGCACTCAGGTTTCATTTATCATAAGTTTAATATTTTATAGAGTAAAACATGTCAGCTAAGGGAGTTGTCATCTGTCAGATGTCTGAGTACTCTACATCGCCAATTTTTTAAATTTGAAAACTTACTAGGAATTCAGACAAATTTCTGTTACATAAAGAGGCAGCATGATACAGTAAGGTTGGATGGAAAATGCGTGGATTTGGGACCAAACTGATCAAGGTTTATATGCTTGTATCCCACCAATATTGGTAATGGAATCTGACACTGACTTCATTCTCTGAGATTCTGTGAAAAGGAAGTAATACAACTCAAAGGGCTGTTGTGTGAAATATGTAACACTTTAGGCCAATGGATGCCCCGTCATAGTGGATAAGAAATGCTTCTTTATCTCCCTTCTATTTTTTTTTCTTCCTTTAAACAGACATGTATTAGTCTCCAGACAGTGTGCTTAGACCTATGGAGAAACTGATAAGCTAAAGCAGATGTACTACTGCTCACTGGGAGGACATTGGTAAAGAGAGCTGCAATAAAAAATAATCAGAGAGAGGGACACTGTTACTGGGCCAGGCATTGCAGAAGGGAGGGACAGATGCTACCATATTTTAGAAGGGTTTGAACCAGGTCAATCTCAAAGATTTGTAAGGATTCCTCTGAATGAGAGATAAGTGCAAAGAGATATGAATGAAAAGTAGGAAAGAAGGCAAAGAGAAGAATGAAGAATATTATCATCAACATCACCATTACTGTCACTACCACAGACATGATAGATAAACCACAAGCCTTTTCTACTTCTTTGTCCAGAGATGCAGCCCCACCTCAAATTCTATAAATCATTGAATTTTGCTGCACAACTTATTTTTGGCTTTCCTCTAGTTTTCTCTAAGCATTTGGTCTACCATAGAGGCCAATGATTGGCAGTGGTACTGCAGAGGCTGTTATTGTTCATCTTTTCTTCTCCTCTGCTCTGTTGGGATGAGTCTGATATACCTCCATCCACTAGTAATGTACCAATTAAAGATCTCTATCCTTCAGAAGACCCACATAAATCGCCAACTCCAGCTGTTCTCTGCATTGTTAACAGCCACCTGTCTTTTCTTGTACTAAAATGAGACTAGGAGTTGCAGTTAGATCACTGGTGCACATTCATCTGTTATATCCCTAACCAGGGAATAAGCCCAACGTGTGGGTCAGACTGGCGAACAAGCAGGATAGTAATTCTTATTGCCTACTGCGGAATGTCTATAGAGCTTGGTCACTTGACAAGTCGGTTCTCGCCCCCTATTTTCTGCGCTGTATTTGTTATTTTGGCACCATATTTGTATTTGTTATCTGTGCTTATTATTACTAAAATGAGGGAAAAAAAGAGGAAATCAGGATGACAGTTTTCTTGGACCACTGAGAGAGCATTCTTTTCCTTGTCTTATCTCCTTGTACTCATCCAAATATGTTGCCAGATATCATTTTTAAAAAGCAGATTATTAGAAATACTACGTAATTTGTGTTTAATTGGATAAGAATTTGGCAATTTCTGAATTTAAATAAATGGTTCAAATTATTTTCTGCATAAGTACACCTGAAGGTTTTTTTATGAGTTACTATATATTTGCTTACTTAAAAGATAAAACTTAAAACTATCTCAGTCGCATGAGTGATAAGAATAGAGAGGAAAATAAGATGTATTTCTGAGGACCAAGAGAAATTTTGAAGACTATGAAGTTCACACCACTTGTTTTATAGATGATACTATATACTTGACTTGCCCTAAATAACACTGCAGGCATTTATAGGAGTCTCTATGCTCTAGGCTAAGTTATTGGATGTGACCTGACAAGGCCGTTGGTGGCTCATTTACCTAGTTCTAGGGAGCTCCTGTGCCAGATACATAGAAACATTTCTATTTCTTTCTTTTTGTCAAAGGCTTTTTTGAATCTTGGACTATTTAAAAGAGATTTTGAAGCCAGTATGAATCATACATGCTCACCTCACAGATAAAACCGAGGCTCAAAATACTATAATCCCTTCAACAAGACTGTAAGAAGTTGTCAGGCAGAGCAGTACACTCAAAACAACTGAGAATTGACTTGCTTGCTTTCTGCAAGCAAGGCATTGACTAGGCAGTGGATTATGAAGAAAGTTACTAAGATTTTCTCCCTCTAGGTGGATGTCTTGTTTTCCTAATTTCTAACAAGCAGGAAAAACAGGTTTATACTCATGTTAAACATTGATCTGATTATTAAAATCTCCATTAAAAATCTTTGGGTTTTTTTTTTTCTTACATTTTTACAAGTTTAACGTCCTTAATCAGAATCTGTGTGGCTTCTTGGAGTTAGCCTTTGTTTCCTTTCTTTTGACTCATGTCCTACAATGCTCTTCTCTCCTTACTGGGCTTCAGCCATGCAGTCCTTCCTCTGACTATCTTGTATCAGGAGTGCTCAGAATCTAATTCTGGACTCATTTTGGCAGTCTGAATCATCTTATTCTTCTGAAAAACTGCCCTATTTATTCTCAGTTATGTCTGATTTGTCATATGTTGTGATAGAACACGCTGACATGTCCTTTATAGTCAGAGATATAACAATTTAGTTATTTATGTAATTATTTACTCAGGATCTGTCTTCATCACCAGGAAGTAAATAATCCCCATGAAACTGGGATCATGTTTCTTTTTGTCATTGTTCAATCTATCACCCCTAGCACATAGAGCAAGCCTGGCACATAATTAAACCTTCAAGAGTTATTCAGTGAATGTCTGAGTAAGTAAATGAATCTCTCTTACAAAGACTTGTCTTTGTACTGTTGATTGGCAAGGAAAAGTCCACTCTGATCGCAAGGGGACATTTTCTCACAATCTCTTTGAAATCCTTTATGGTGTAGTCTTTATGCACTTGTTTACTCATTGATATACATGCATTTTTTTCACTCTGACTGAATATCCAAAATCACATAATGCGCTCATTGTTCCAAAGTAGTTCACAATCTTCTTCATTTAGGGACTATTCTTAGAATATATGTAGACAGTGGGGTATGATATGAAGCTGTAAAACAAAATCTTTCTCCTGAAAATATGTATATAGGAGCTTAAAAGCACATTTTTGATGCAGTATTCATCTGGAAATAATTCTATTGTTCTCCTTTCGTTGGTAGACTTAAGAAACATTCCATCTAGCATGCATGTGATAGAAAATTTCAAATGTAGAAGTGAGAAGACAGTTTATCCCTTAGATGTGTCCTTGCTGCTGACCTCTGTTTTTACTAGCAGACCATTTATTTGGACAAAATGGGCTTATAAATTTACAGTGGAGGACATGGTTATCTACGTAGCATTGCAGAATAATCTTTGCCTCTTAATGACAGCTGCTGGGAAAGAAACAAAACAAAACACTGTAATATGATGAATCTTGACCTGAATTGTCCCCCACAGGTGTCTGAAGAAACTGGATGAATTATATATCTCTATCTAAAGAGATTGTGTGTATTTCCTACCTAAATAAGGGAAAAGGATAAAAGAATGAATGTGGGGGATCAAATTCAGGGCTACTAGCTATGTACATATTACCACAACATCCAGAGCCATTACTTTGTAAGATCACCACCCATAAACTACTGAAAACTGCTGAACCATGGCCTTGTGATTTTCACTTTTTACCTGGAATATTTAGCTATGTTAACATGTATTTGTTTACTGATGTAGAAGAACTGTGTCTAAGTAACCTCAAAAGCTACATTTTAAGATCAAGCCTACCACTTGGTAAGATTGCTCATTTGTTTGGAAAAATTTTGATTCTAACTTTTTCAAGGCTCGGATTGAGGTAGTATAAGTAGACATTTCTTGGCGCATCCCCTAAGTATAGACAGTTCAGACTGTTAGTGGTTCTTTCAGCACAAAACATGTGAACTCATGATGCACACAGACTGTGAATGTGTTTATTGTGGATGAAGGAAGTAGATCTGTTCACATGCGTGTGTACATCTCGTCTGCACATGTGGCTCCTTTTGTGCGCTCGATGCCATCATATACAGCCAAATATCTATGCATTGTTTGAAAACTCTCAAAGATTCTCGAACAATGGTTAACTGTTCTTGGCTGCATTCCTTATTTTGATACCTAACTGAATCAATGGTCACCTTTTCCCAGTCATGATTTTGCACATGCTTTCCTTAATTTTTCCTCTTTTTCTCTGTTCATTAATACGTTAACTGTTTGATTTTCTCCTCTAGAAACGTAAAATTCTATAGCAAAGAAAGAAAACTGTTAAGTGGACATTTTATTTTAAGCCTAATTTTCTCTACTTTTCCAGACTAACAAGTGAAGGTGAAAATATGAGGTACAGAAATCTTTAATTGTATTAAATATACAATCTGTTTTAAAAATTCTTATATCTCCAGCTCTTCCTCTCCCATACAAAGCAACTTTTTCTATAATTTAAAAAGTAAATGCATTACAAAGTGACAGTATAAAAACTGATTTATAACATGCTAGTTTTACATCCTTTTTCTTTATGATCAAATATTTCAGTCAAGGGACTACTGAATAGGGGGTAATGGCCCTACTAGCTCCGGGCTGGTCAGTTTTCATTTCTGGACCTCCGTTTCTTCATGTATAAAATGAGAAGAGCGGCCTATCCGAATTATCTAAAAGTTTTCCTTCTAATCAAAACATTATTCCTTTTATATTTGGTTATATGTCTTGAGAAGTTATCATTTTGCTAGAAAAAAAGAAGCAATATAGAGAACTCACTTAATGGTCAATTAATCAAGCTACACCATATTGCTTTAATTAAGTAGAAAAATCCTCCTTCAAAATGAAATTTCAGCTTTTTAGTTTGATACAATACCAGAGACCCTATTTCAGCTCTAAGACCCTATTTCTTTAACTAATGCTTCTACCCATCACCTACATTAAATACTGTTGACATGTATTTTCTGAAACATCTCCCTTCCAAATGAAGATTATTATATCCATTAATCCTTGCTATTCTTCAAGGATAACCATTTCATATTAACTAAACCAGAAAGAACTGTTTCCTCCTTACCCCATTTTTCTGGGAATAATACCTTTTCTAACAGTCTGACTATAGTGTAACAAAATCTTCCTAAACTATGATGCCTTAGTAGTAGAAATATCTCCAGTAAACTGTGTACAGTATATTTTCCCTTTTATTCATTCTCTTGTGAGAAAAATTTTTTTGCCAAACTAAGTAAAACATGAGAGGAAACATTTCTAGTCTCCTACCTCGCTATGATTTCTCTTTGCTTTGGTCAGAAATACATCCGGTCTAAAATATGGAGACCTAGATTGAATTGTTGTCTTTCATTACGGTCCTGTTCAAGGTGGAAACTATCTTACCTTAATTTCCTCTGTACTAAAGCAGTGTCCCTTAGATAATACTTTTATGCTTCAAATATTTGATTAAGCTTTGGGTAAGAGCGTGGCACTGGATTGCATCACCTCTGCAAATTGGAAGTTACTGAGCTAATATAGGAAATTCATTTTCTTGGTATAGTCAGTATATTATATTTTGCACTTAAAACTTTTTAAAAAATTAATTTACAGATTTGCCAGTTTTCTAAGAAGTAGAGTACAGTACAGTACAAGTAGTAGTAGATATGTACTAAGAAGATTTTATTACTATTGAGAATTCAGAATGCACTTCTGTGCCTCAAAGTAATCATTATGCACACTAATTATTGTTGTACATTGCAGAAATCATGGTTAGTAGAGGTTTCTTTTGATAGAAAGGCAGATAAATCAACTTCCCTGTAGTTAACTCCTTAGTTGGTGCATAATCCTTTTATGCAAATTCTGATCTTCCTGCAGTTTACATTGAGGTTTTATCTCCAACAGAGTTATGATGTGTGGAAGAAAATTCAAAGTGAAAGAAGTTCTTTGTAATGTTCTTGACCCCGGAATCATTAGAAAATTTCAATAGCACTAAGCTGCTGGTAGAAAGAACAGTGCTTTTGAAGAGTTAACTATGGCAATTGGGACAACAATCACATTAAGAATAATAGTTCCAGAAGAACTTATTTCAAAAAACAATTGGAATTCCAGGTGTTCAGCCTTATGACAAGTGTGTTCTTTGGCACTGTGTTTTCTGCTCACAAACTATATATATAGAATTTCAAGTTTAAAAATGTGACTCAAGAATCACTAGAAGAGAGGCATACAATGAGACTGAGTAGCTATACTAATGTTTGTGCAAGGACAGGTTATTTGCTGTTTGAAATGCTACAATTTCATGATCCAACTTCAATGACATAAATAGCATTCATTTTGACTTGTTGCTATTCCTCAGAGGATCACAAAACTTATGGTATATTTGTTTATTAATTATCCAGTATACATAAATGTATGCATGATGGTCATAAGATTGATTTATTCTAACAGATATCTTAATCTTCTAGACATTAACAAATGATCTTTACTTCATTCCATCTTTATTTGCTCTATGTTTTGAAAATATAAGAACATATGAGTGTAGTTATTATGCAGTTATTTACATCCACATATAAAATTGAATCAGGCCATAAATTACCTCTCTCAGTAAGGCTTTTATGTGCCAAAGATAGAATACTAAATAAGAAAGAGATTCGTTCCCAGCCAAGATCTCAACCCTTTTGATAAGAAAATCAGCAATCTTGTCCTATAGAAGAAAAGATGAGCATATATTTTAAAAGAGACAGAAGTAAAATTACAAAAGTGTGAGAGTTTAAGGAGGTTGTGGAATAGAATAGGATAATAACTGTAAAGCACTCTTCCAACCACTATGCTAAGAGACTTACATATATATTCATATACATTATACTTCCCACAACCATCCTTCAAGTTAGGTTCACCTCTCCTATGTTATAGACAGGAAGCTAAATATTAAGGGCATAAATAACTGGAATGAAGTAACCCGGTCATTAAATTGTTTAGCTATGATCTGCATCTTGTTCTGGCTTCAAAGCAACTATTTGTTAAAACACTTTGTCTTAGTGGGAGTGATTCAATGCAATGAGAGAAGAGAGTTCTGGGGAATGAGGCAGAATCACAATGTCTGTTAAAATGAATCCTTCTTCTTTTGTCTCAGTTATTCTTCTGGTCACTGAGACACAATACTGGATACCCACAACTCTAAGAATAAACGATGCATTTTGGCTCACAGTGTGTAGAGGTTTCAGTCCACGGTAGGCTGACTCTAAGACAGGATAACATGGTAGAAGGGCGTGGCAGAAGAGAAACAGCTCCTGGCTTAGCAGGAAGTAACCAGAATGCAATCAAGGGAGGAAGAAGGGTGATATAACCTTACAGGGCCACACCCTACTGATGAGTGTCACACCCCCATGATCCAGTCACCTCCAAAAGCCCCACCTATGAATGGATGAGCCTTTGAGGGGACATGAACCACTTGAACATAATTCATGAGAATGTAACCTACTACAGCCACTGTGGAAATAAGTAGGGCGATTCTAAAAGCATGAAAAATAGAAATTCTATTTGACCTAGCTGTTTCTCTCTTAGGTTTCTTCCTGAAAGACTTAAAGACATCATATTATAATGATACAGTGAATACCCATGTGTATACCAGCACAATTCATAATAGCTAAATCTTGAAAGCCATCTATATTTCCATCAATGGATATAGGATGAATAGATAAGGAAAATGAGGTATTTATACAGAGTGAAGTACTGCTCTGCAATAAAGAATTACAAAGTTGAGTGATTGGTAGGAAAATTGTGCACCTTGAGACCATAATGTTAAGTGAAATAAATCTAACACAAAAGCTTAAATATCATATGGTTTACCTTAGATAAGAAACACAAATATAAATAAAGAGTAAAATAAAAAGTAGACAAGAAATAGATCCTTTGCAATAGGCAAGGGGACTGAGAGATGGAGGGAGGACAGAAGGTCCAGGAAAGGAGATGAAAACAGAATTATGTATTATATACATGGAACATGTACTGCTGACATGTACTAATAAAAATAAAAATTAAGAGTAAAATTTTATAAAATATCCCTGCCCCAAACAAATAATAATAAATAGAAATTAACAAACTTATTGGCTGCTTTACAGTTTTGTTTGTTTTCTTTTGATTTTGATGGTAGTGGGACTGAACCCAAGGCCTTTGCACTACATCCTAAATCTGTTTTATTTTTTATTCTGAGACAGATGCTTGCCAAGTTACTAAGTTTCCCAGGCTGGATTTGAACTTGTAATCCTCCCGCCTTCGCCTCCCAAATTATGCATTGAATTGTTTTGGTACTCAAAATTTCACTCATGAATGGAAGTTACTTCTGTCAGATGACAGAGTGACAGATAACACAGGCTTTCTGGTTCTCCAAATAAAGATTTGTATTCTTGATTCATGTTTTTTATGGGGTAGTAAGAATGAGTACTGGCCTTATGCATGCTATGAATATACTTACAAGTGCTCTACCACGGAGCCACATTCACAGCCTTTGACTGGACTTCTTATAATATGGCTAACTGTTTTTAAAATGTATACTGGACTCTTTCTCTTTGGCTTCTTCTCTCTTTCAGTCGTTCATTACCACAAACACTTCCTACTTGTCATAAGCAGAAATCCACCCATGATTTTGCTTGCAAGTATTCAATTGTCCAAGCAGCAGCTGCTTTTTTCTAGCTAACCCTCAGTATCCTCAAACTGACATATTCTTCAGTCTTCCTAGCAATATAGCTATGATCCGATCAATGTTTCTTTAGTTCACATCCCATTAATAATTCTGTTTTGACAGCTTAAACCCCCTCTTTGTTTTCTCTTACTGATATTTATATTTAATTCCCTTCATCCTTTATCTTCCTTAACTTTGATTGCCCAGTTCTCTCCTTGTTCTGCTAAATTTTGCAGAAAAACCAAACCACAATGAATAGCCACTATTCAGAATGTGCTGTAATTTTGTGTTACTCTCAGATTCCATCGATTCTATTTATGAGAACTTAGTCTTTCTCCTTCTTCTCTAGTCGAATTCTCTTGGCCCTCAAATCTTCAAAAATACCTCCCCAATTTTCACCCTCCACTGATTACTTCGCTTCTCATTTCAGTAGATAGTTAGAAGAGAATATTTGCTGTACTTTTTATCTACTCCTTACACTTATCCATGCCCTTATTTTCCAAGGAAGGCAAACACTTGACTTGTACACTAGACACAATCTCCTTTTGCCAACTTGTGGACATTGCTCCAGAATATCCTGCCGACCTGTTTTTTAGTACCATTCATGCTTCTCTCTCTACTGGAATATTTCCATCAGCATATAAATATATCTTTTATCTTTAAAGCTAGACTCACACACTTTTGTATTTTATCCATACTCCTAGCTTGAAATGAGATCTATGAATTTATGCTAATTGAATTTAAATATCTTCTCGAAATCTCTCAATTCAGATTTAAATACTCTGCCCCGCCTATTCTTAATTTCTAGTTGAATATCTGAAACATTCTCAAAATGACATGTGGATATTTTTCTCCCTTCATGGTCTTCTCTCTGTCAAAAGGAACCCCAAGCTTCCAGTATTTTGGTCAAAAACTTGAAGTTTGAAATCCTTGATTCCATCTTCTTCTCCTACCCGTTAACAAATTGTGCTGATGACACCTCAACCATAAGAGATTTTTAATAGGTTTTACTTTAAAAAATAATTCGGAAAAGATAATATATGTTTAACTCTATTTAAACATTACACAATGATCCACATTGGAACAGCATGTTTCCCCATAAATATGTATATTTTTGTACATGTGACCAGTTAAATAATTTAATTAACTTGAAAGAAATGTAAAATAGAGTGAAATCTAAGTTTTCCTAATATATCCACTCTGAGCCCAAACACTGTCCTCTTAACATGGAATAAATCAACTGGTTTCCCTTGTGCCTTGTATCTTTGATTTATTCTCAAATTAAGAGAATAAACCAAAATCATATTGCTTTATCAAATATAGTCCATATCGCAGTTTCTTGTGTCTGTGTTTGCTACTTTCCCACTTGGAATAAGAACCAGGGTGTACACAGTGACCTAGAAAGACAAAGTTTAGTCCTTTTTACTCCTTGGAGTCACCAACCTCTACTCTTTCATCAGGATTAAGCCACACTCATTTTCTCAGGCAAAGCAAATGGAACCTGTCCTTTATAAAGTGCTTCTTATTAAGAATGCTCTTCCTCCAGTGTCTGTGGGATGTGGTCTCTCGATTTCTTCAAGTGTCCTCTCCTACCTCATCATAACCATGAAACTTTTTCTAATGATACTACATGAAATTTTAATGACTTTTTTATTTCTTGTTCTCTTTTCTCTTAAAATTTTCCTCCATAGATTTCATTACCATTTAAAACATAACATTATTTATTTATTCAATTTCTTATTTGTTTCCCCACAAATATTTTATTATATGAATTTTTGTTTATCTATGAATGGCTGAATCCCATCTTTAGAACGGTACTCAGCATACACTAAACACTAAATAAAAACCTGAAAAATGAATGAATACACATGTAGAAAAAATGAGCACGAGTTCTATCACAAGTCTAATTAATGCAGGAAAATAAATATTTAAAATTGTCATCCAAATTTTCACCCCAAACTCTGTGGAAAACTCAAACCTCTTGAGGTGTGTGAAGCATTTTCTTTTCTTTCCTGGTTTGTATCATTCAGGATCATGGAAAGAAATCCCATTTTTAAATCACTTTTCATGCCAACACTCCGTTCAATATATTTTATACAATTTGTATTCAATTTTAGTTTGTTTTACCTTTCATCACAGAGTTTTCTATAAAGTATATAACGGTGCTTACAATCTGTTTTGAAAGATGGAACTATCCAGGAAGAGGAGTGATTAGTTTCTTTAAAGAAGATGGTTTCAGGGCTCGGGATTTAGCTCAGCGGTTCGGTGGCCTGCCTTGCAAGCGCAAGGACCTGAGTTCAATCCCCGGTACCCCCCAAAAATAAAGAAAGAAAGAAAGAAGATTGTTTCATGAAAAAGAAAGATATTAATTTAAAATATCCCAGACAGTATTCACTTTAAACAAACTATATGAATCAGAAAAAAATACGAAGCAGTTTGGTGATTTTTGTTTTATCAATGTTTATAATATATTTTCCATTTAACCAAAGTAGGAAAAAAAAATTATATGATAGTTATGAAAGTTTATAACTATGCTGATATTAAATTGGTGTGATATCAATGGTATATATTCCCTATTTAATTCCAAGTCCAAAAATCAAAGGAACAGTTTATTATTATAGCACTTTATGATTAAATACGATCATTCCTCTTAACTGATTTACATACAGATATAATGCTAAATGCAAGCCCATTTGTTCACATCACAGCTGGGACGTCGTTATGTTCCATGTTTATATATTTTAAAGGCAAGGATAATTTACATTTCACTTGACAGGTGAGATGCAGTAGGTCTTTTATGTCCAGTTCTAAGGAGGGCTCTGAGAACTAGCAATGCTTGAATGGGAAAGAGAGGAACTAGATTGTGTATCAGCCTTCAATGTTCCCTTTGGAGGAGACCGGCACTCACGTTCAATCAGTGTGGCTAACGAATTACTTCCCACAGACCTTCACTTTTTCCTGGAGCTCATGCCACGAGTTCCATGGTGCAGGGATCCTCCCTACTTTTACTGCTTTCATTGATGAATTCTTTGTTTCTCTCCCACATTTCCCCCTTTCCCACCATCTTCCTTTTCATGCATATCTAGTACTTGACATTTAACTGAGCATTATGCATTTTCTTATTCCTTGTGGTCACGTAAGTGTAACCAAATTCACATGCTTCAAATATCAGTTTGGTTTAAAATAGTATTTCAGCTGGGCTTGGTGGCATGTTTGTGATCCCAGTGCTCTAGGAGACTGAGGCAGGAGGGTGGATTCAGTGTGTTCCCAGCTTCAACAACGTATCAACTTGATGCAACTCTGTCTCAAAATATTAAAAAAAAACAAACAAACAAACAAAAAAAAAACGAGAAAAGGGCTGGGGGTATAGTTCAGTGTGAGGACACTGGGTGTAATCCTCAATCCTGCAAGAAAAAGAAAGAAAAGGAGAAGTGGAGGAAAAGAAGGAGGTGGGGGGCGGGATAGGAGAAGCAGAAGAATAATTCATCTATACTTGTAAGTATCTTGGCTTTTCTGTGTTAAAAGCTCATTTCAGAAATCTTTACATGTCCACTGCTATAGATTTAAATCATGTTTATAACTTTACAATATTTCTCAACAAAGATAAACTATGACTTATTCAACAATTTCCTTATAGAAAAACATTCAGGTTTTTTATAGTCTGCCACATGATGGTGAGTCAGTGAACATCTTTGTACAAGGTAGTGGTTTTATTTCTATTGGAATGGAAATATTGGTATGTGAGTTTTTAACTTCAACACTTTTTTTCACGTTGCTTTCCAAAGCATGTAGCAAGTTCTTTAAGCTAGGTCTGAAAGTACTCTATTACATTCGGAACATAAAGCATTACAGGCTTTTGATCACGTTCATATTGACTGGGGAAAGAAGTCCTATCATATAGTTACTTTTATTTATATTTTCTTCACTTCTGAGGATGATTCATCATACTTTTATACATCTAATGCCATTGAGATTTGTTACTTAAATTTTTATTTTTGGGATTTTTATATATCAAAATGTCACTCTTGTATCAGTTTTGAAAATCTTTTAGTTTATGATGTATAACACATTTTAATCTGTATTGTACATATTTGTTTCCCAAACTCTAATTGCTTATTGATGCTGAAGATATTTATTCCATATAAATTTTGGATGTATAGGTAATAGATATGTTTATCATTCTTCAAATTCTATATTGCTTTTAGGAAACTCCAAAACATCTGGGTTGTAGATACAATTTCTCCATGGTCTGTAGAGATTTCATTGTTTTATAATTACAACTTAATCAACTGAAATAATGTGAGTATTTTCTTCTATTGAATAGTCAGTTGTAACATCCATTTTCTAGATTATGCTCTACTTTTTAAATAAATGCAAATATCTTTTTAGTGATCCATTACATTGCATAATATATTATGATCAATTTCTGAGCCATGTGTACTTTTCTTCCAGTGGGTTTAATTTTTTGCATTCATATCATATACTCTTTTTCACTTGTTAGAAGTCTACCTTCTTGGTTTGAGAACTCATTGAAATTTATTTTTATTTCTACTAAGACAATGATCACTTCCTACCTTGAATTATATTTGCATGCATATATGCATATCTCTATGATTGTATATATGTATATGTATGTTTAGGAGAAAATCTATGCCTAATATACCTGTAAAATTTCCATAATCCCACAAACAGTTTAGAAACTTGTTAAATAAATGAATGGATGCACTGATGAGTTTTTGCATGAATACATTAATGACTGAACAAAAATTATGAAAACTTTTATAGTTTCATACAGTTTTAGAAAACTGAAATGAAGAAGATTATAGCCAGGATATGGCAGGTTTTATTCTTGTTTTAGGCAAGAATTTGTTGCTCATAAAATAGACTGGGAAAAGAGTAAAAATCATATCTGTGCAATATCTTAGTGATTTATTCATTGATTCATAAATTTAGACTACCTCTTTTACATAGTTCATTGCATTATATGAACATATAGTAAGTGGTTTAGTTTAATTTTGTTTTACTCAGTACCTTTTTCTACTTACTAAGGTCATGGACAACATACATGAGTTCACAGATCTGCAAGATCCAGGAAAATGTGATAATATTAAACCAAATCAGAGAAAAGCATATAAAAGGCAGTTTATTGTTATGTTGTCCTTTGTTGTCCTTTACTATAGCTTTTAGGGTGTAGATTTTACTATAACATAGAGGGTTAACCATAACAGGAACACAGAGAACTAACCAGAACTAATATTTCTAATTTATTAATCTGTTGCTATCACAAAAAGCAAGCATTCAAGTCAGCAAAGTGAAGCAATTAACAGACATTTACCTAGAGATACCTTAAATATTCAACTTTAACTCTGGACCTATAAATATGCTTAGAAGAACTTTGTGGTAGCCTCTGGGTAAAATAAAAAGAATTCCTTTTCATTTTCATCTGTTTTGGTAGCACACGAAGAAATGTTGAAAGCTGACTCAGTCTTGCCTTTTCTGCTCCTGTGTTTTCTCCTTTTAAACTCAGCATATAAACTGAGTACAAGCTGATAAGTAACAACTTTTAATACTCAAATACAGTGATAAATACTGAGATGCAGACCTCATGCGATAAAGCAGCCTACATTTCTTGGTCCAGGACAGCGCTCAGAGCCTACTGAAGTGACCCATTATTTTCTCTTCTATTGAAATAAGAAAGAAGCTTTCTCCCTGGAGGTTGGCAAGGTTCCCAAACTAAGAAGAAATGTTGATTAGATAAGTTTCATGTAGCGGCTATGACAGATGGTTGGGATAAAGTGTGAGGGAGCCAGTGTCAACAATCAAGTGTCAATCAAAATTACAATATAGTTAAATTGGGACAGAAGCTGGGGGAATCTGAGGAGGCAGGTAGCTTGCCATGGTTCATGGAACATAGCTATCCTTTAAATATTAATTCATTTTAGGTAGCTCATTCTGATATTTCTTATTAATATAAATCATAGCATTTCTGAGATCAGAGGTCCATCCAATCATGTATAATATAGGCTTCTTTAGTCCACTAGATATCCAACAGAATTATTTCTGCTAGCTCAGTGGTCCAAAAAGTTTGCAGTTGATTACAATAAGGCCTTGGCCCCCACATACTCAGAGATACTCTTTTCATGTAGACGTTTAATCAGGAACAAATCACTGACATAAAGCCAATCTCCTAAAAATGAGCCAAGACTCATCAGTCTGATATGAAAGTTTTCAGTTAATTTCTAGAACTTGGCCAAGAGAGGCATCTAGTTCTCAGAGTTCAAGGCAGAGAAATAATCCAAGGAAGCTGTTGAAGGATAAAGAGAGGTTACAGGGGCAAATATCATACAGCCCACTAGTAATTTTAGTACTAGTCAGAGTTTTGAATCGTTATTCTGGGGCAATCTGGTTGTTTTTTCTCTTTCCTTCAAGACAGGGAAAAGATGTTTTCAAGGTTAGAGGAGAGGGGCAGGGAAGTGACTGTTCTGATAAAAATGAAAATGAATGATGGAAGGGAGATGCTGATGATGAGCTCCGGAGAATCAGAGTCTCTGGTCAGCCAACATCGGGTCTAAGATGTCTTCTTAATAATAAAGTGCTTTTTCATTTTTCAGTAAAAGGAAAAGCAGTTCATATCAGCAGTTGTTTGCACAAAATAGGATCCATAATAAAGTGGTAGTATAATATTTTTCGCCTTTTAAAATGATAAAAATATACAACAAAGTATGTGATTAAAATCTAAATGAAATTAAATATATGCTAGCTATGTAAAATATGCAAATGATACGATCTTTTTTTATCACTTACTGTGTCTTAATAGTGGGGGAAATAATGTACTTCCAAATGATGCTAAAAAGAAACTGTTTCATTATGTTTACTACACAATGGGCCTGCCTAAGGCATTCTCTAGTTATGTTATACATTATTAACTGTTATAAACCATTACTCTGAATAGTACCCAAGTGGCCTGAGAGTTAATGTGTCTCTTTAAGTGCTCAGCTCACTACAAGCGAGTCACTTAGACACTGAAAGTAACTGCTTATTCATTGACTGTGATTCTGCCAAGATTAGGATAAAGTTTAAAATGGGCAGCAGCATGTCGAGACACATAAAAGGAAGAAAAGAAGAAAGGGTTAATCTCATTAAAACCAAAATTCCAAACACAAATTTTATAAGACTCTAGTTTATTCATTTAAATAATTATTGTGAAATTCTCCAAGAAACAGGACTATGTAAATTTGTCTCTGAGTCCTACAAGTGGAAACAGACACACACACACACACACACACACACACACACACACACACATCATTTTTTATAAGCTTGAGACACATGAGTTCATATTTCTCCAGACAGCCTTTCCTCTCTGCTATAACTGCTAATAATTAAATGAAACAAACAAGGTTTATTTCTTTTTTCTCTTTCCCAATCTGTTAAACTTATTAGGTCAGAAAATTTGTCTACACCTCATATATTGCTAAGGACAGAGCTTATTAGCTATTGATTGCTTATGAATGTTATTCTAATGCATGGCTTGTTAGTTACTTTCCTCTCATTACTGAGACAAAGTATCCTATGTACAAAGTTAAATAAAAAGGGAAAGCGTTTTATTCTCTACCCTGCCCCCCATTTTTGTCCCTCCTTTCACTAGAGTTTATAAATGCATATTTCTTGGGCTGATTGAACTTATTTCATCATTGTAGAGTTATTTATTCATATATCTGCTCTGTCCCTGACAATAATAAGGGGAATGGAGAAAAAAAGAGATATTCTATATCCTTTTGAAAAAAAAAGGAAACATGGTAGAAATTAACAATTTGAATTTAATTTTTATATTATAAATATAAACTTTACTTTGAGAAGACATCTCTAAGATTTTAGTTTTCTCTAAAAGATCATTCATTTACTATAAAAATCTTACTTGCATGATCAGCATTGTGAATTTTTGTCTAGACCTGTGAAATTATTTTTGATACTATGCATTTCCTCACTTAATTCATTAGCTGTAATTAGAAGTTCTGTCAACTTCCCAGTGGAGTCCCCTCTTTTTCAAAATCTAGGATATAAGAAAAAGGGAGAACTTAAGGGAAAAAGAGACCAGAACAAGAAACACAATAAAATGAAAGAGATACAAAAAGAAAGGTATGAAAACAGGAAGAGAAACATCAGAAAAAAGCAATCTCACTACTCATTTATCTGTTCATACATTAAGTATAGTCAGTGTCTCTGTGAGATAAAGTCATTTATATCCAAATATTTGTAAGACAACCTTTACTCTGTTTAATAGGCTAAAAAATACTTGAAACATTACATTTAAGAAATTAGAAATTGCTATTCCTCTGTGCCTTTAAAATCTCTTTTCCTTGGGCATCATCAATCTGAAGGCCCATCAACTTTTGACATCCACACAGATATGAATTTCAAACAAGCACCAACTCTCTACAGTTCACAATAAAGAGATGTTTAAAAAACCTCAAATAGTAGAGAAGGGGTCGCTAAAACAATTTAATATGCATGTTATCCCTGTACACTGGAATGGTGAGGCAGAAGGCTTACAAGTTCAAGCCCAGCTTGGGCCACTTAGGGAGATCCTGTCTTGATATAAAACAATTAAAAAATAACACAGGAAGCAGGAAATTTGGTTTAGTACAAAGATCATGGGTTCAATCCCCAGTGCCACAAAGGAGAAAAAGAAAAGGCTTGCGGCCACGAAGAAAATGTATTTGATATTATCTGATATTTTATCTGATGTACACTTTTTGTTTGCAGAGCAGAGATGACAATTACACAGTGTTTGATCCGACAGACTTTCTTTACATTTTTCATTTGCCATAGAGACAGAAAACAGACTGATATTCTGTCTATAGGATTGTAACTAGGAGAATGAGTTACTAATTCCTATCTGGCTAGGCTGCTGATCATGCAAGTAAGAACAGAGCCAGAAGAAAGAGAATGGTTGTCTTTACTGACCCAACCATCTACCAGAAGGAAGACGTACATTTATTCATGTGGCCCCAAGAAGTCAGCAGAAACAGAGAGGTATGTTCATGCTAGCTTTGCAGAATTCACTCTCATAGTCACGAATGACTGTTCCAAAAGTTGTAATGCCATCTTACCATTGGTCACAGTTAGCTCAACCTCAAGGCTACTTAGAATACTCTTGAAAGCATTCACTCTCCAAGATAGGCTGATGGTTGAATAAAACAATTTCTGTGCCTTTTTTTTTCGCTCTAAAAACAAATAGAAAATATGTGTACAGAGTTCTCCAGCCTATGGATAGGCATATTTATTAACAAACATCTTAGTACAATTTTCTTAGTATAAATAATTTTATTACCTTATGTCATCAAGCTACCAGACATTGTTTTTATATTACATGCATGCCCTTGACATTTCTCCATGGATACGTTTTACGTCTTTTTCATTAGACAGAAAACATCTTTATGTCTATCATTAGACCTTGAAGATTGACAAATTAAAACATGTTTCAGCAAATGCACAAGGAGATGTGCATGCATGCGTGTGTGTTATATACATTTATAGAGATGAGATTGATTATTCAGGAAAAGAATTACTTCTGGCTCACAGAATTCTTCTTGGGTCAAAATATTGGAAGGACAATTCCATCATATGAGCAGCAAAAAGTAATTCTCCAAATAGGCAAGTCCTCCTTCTACGCTTTGACCTAAGCTGATTGAAGGAAACCAGTAGTACTCTCTCTGGAGAGCTAGTAAAATATAGGCAAAGAAGCAAAGAAAATTTATCAGTAGGGCTATAAAGACAAAAAGGAACTGAAATCCTTTTTTCCTTACCTATTTCAAAATCAGAATCTTTCCTTCTGTATTACTGTCCTTTTGCTTTTTAGAATCTAAACAATTCAGCTCCTGCCTTGGAAAAAATGGCAATGCTTCCATGGAGAAATTTACATTGTATGTTCAAGCTGTACATCCCATTTCAATCTGGACCTTTGAACACTACCCAGTTTTGGGGATGGACTGGTATCATGAGGAGTTCTAAGGAAGTTGTTTTTTACACTTTATTATCTGCTTCAATGGGGGGAAATAGAGCAGTTTCCATTTTCTTTCTTCTCATTTTATTCTGACTTATATTTATCTAGCTCCTGGCCATCTTCCATCATCCCTTTCTGGCATTTACTACCCCATCCCCGAATTCCCTAAGATCTCTCGTCTTCTCTATGTCATTAGGGGGCAGAGCATGCTCAGTTATGTTTCCAGAATAAGACTTAATGGAGGAAAACACTTCTATTTTCTACATCACTATCTGTAGATTATTATACACATGCACACAATGATAAAATCTTAAAATCTTCTTTAATTTTGATTGGTCTTCTTTCCTTCATACTTTTTCTCATTCTTCCTTATTTTTCTTTCTCTTCTTCCTGTTGTCAGTAGCAGCACTCAATTAGTAGTTGTACTAGTAGCTACTACCTGAAAACTGTGTTGTGTGTACTTGTCATCCTAGGTACATCTCATATAACCCTAAAAACAGCACTTCAGTGTCAGTATTTTTCCACTTTACATGATGAGTAAACACAAAGGAAAAGAGGTAAGTCAGTTAGAAGAGCTGGAAACTTGCGTTGCATTATTGTAAGAATCAGGATAACAGAAAGTAAGTCTAAAGATATTCATAATTTGTAAAGTTAGGAGAAATGGTCACAATGTACATTAAAAGAAATAAAGACAAATTTATTTGTGTATAAGTAAATAACTATTTCCATTTTACAATATGGTTATGTTAAAAATCAAGGTCAGTTTTAGACTAAATAATGCATTATGACTATTAACAGATAGAAAGTGTAATTAAATAATTCATGAATTAATATAAAATTGATTTTACAAAATTGGTTCCTAGATAAATGATTTTGAAAATTTTATTAAAAGTTATGTGCTATGTTTATCTCTCAAATTATCTGTGTCATTGATTTGTTATTCTCTAGATTAGTAATGATAAAATATTAATTACTGTTTATCTTGAGAGGATATTTTAAAATGTCATCTCTAAGTAGCTATACATACTTAACGTGTGATTATAATGTGGAAATAAATTAATAACCTAAAAAAAGAAGCTACTGGAATATTTTCCTTCAATAAAGAATAATTGTCTTCTAATAAATACTGAACCAAAAATGTAAAACTGGTACTTAAGGCAATGCTTTAAATTGAAAGCGATCGCTTATGCATAATGATCAAATTATGTTCATTGTTTCTTTCTATAAAGAGACTAACACATACCTGATACCTTATTGTCTCACATAAATTGATAGATAAGTAATGAACAACACAAACTGATAATTTGCTTATACTTACAATAAATTTCTATTCCTATAGACTGGAAATGATAATCAAACTCTTTGAGGGTGCACTGATATTTTTTGAGAGCAACAGGCATTTTTACATGAAAGAAATTTTAAAAAAAATAATTGTTCAGAGAATTTAAATTATTGACCCTTCAATACTTATTGATGAGAAATGTATTTACTTTAAATTATGAAGGTAATCATTAATTTATACAATCTGACGTATTGCATATATATGTGTGTGTGTGTGTGTGTATATCTATATATATATATATATATTCTCAATATTTCCATTGTTTACTATGTAAGAAGAGTACATCTAGAGTAAATAATGGTAACTCATTCAGTTTGGCGTATTCATTCTTAGATACATATTAATTGTTATATTGTTATTCTAATTTACATAGATTTAAGTTTCATCAAAAAAATTATAATTTTGACACTGGATACTAGTTTAGAAACAGAAGCTATTTGTCAAAAGCTCACATTATAACACTTCATATTTAGATGTAATTGTTTCTATCATTTGTTCACTTTCTAACTTGGGATAATTAATTTTTTAATTTTAATTTTAAACAGCTTCCTTTCAAAACATAAAGATTAATTTTTTTTTTTGTACCAGGGATTGAACTCGGGTCCTTCAGCTTGCAAGGCAGGCCACCGAACCACTGAGCTAAATCCCCGGCCCCTATAAAGATTAATTTTATTTAAATTATTTCAATTCAATATTTTCTTGTTACTATTACTAATTGGAGATGTTTCTAATATTCCAATATTCGAATTTTCCTATTTGAAATTCTCTCAAACTCACATGTATCAATGAAATGCTTAGATAATGTGCTTAATCTAGAAGCTGGAACCTAGGGAACCATATCTATATTTATATATCTTATATACATGTATGCATTCCAATACTTGTGTTTGACCAAAAGAGGGATTAATACTGAGAGAAAAGTAATCCATTGCATTTCAGAGAATATAGTATCTAACCCATTCTGTAAGCAGAGACAATCTTCATAAAGCTCTTCTCTAAGCAAGAATAGATGCTCTCAACTGGGTAGGACAGCATGCACCTGTAGTCCCAGACTCCCTAGGCTGAGGCAAAAGGATCACCACAAGTTCAAGGACAGCCTGGGCTACTTAGCGATACTCTGTTCCCAAAAACCAAAAAACAAACAAAAAGAATAGATACATTCATCAGCTGTCAGTTGCCTGAGAGCATATCAGGATCTGAGTTTAAAACTGTTGAAATAATTCATCCATTAAATATGTTATTAATGAATCAAACTCATAGTAAATAATCCAGTGTGGATTCCCCTTTTAGGATTTTGATGTTTTCATTTCTATCACACTCCTTTGAAAAACTTAAAAGACTTAGCATGGTTGTCACTCAGTTTCCCCCACCACCACCCAGTATGGTGGATTGTACCCAGGGCCTTTTCCCTGATCTGAAAACCCAAGCCTTTGTAAAATTTTGAGACTGTTTCTCTAAATCACTGAATTCTCAGGGGCTGGAGATTTGGCTCAGTGGTTCCACCACCTACATCTCAAGTTCATGGTCCCGTGTTCGATTCTGGGTAAACAACAACAATAAATTCCCCAGATCAGATTTGATTTTGCAATCTACTTTCCTCAGCCTCCTGAAGTACCGGGATTGAAGGCATGCATAGCAACACCCAGCTTCAGTTTATACTTTATAGTTTACATAGCCAAATATTTAATTGGGTTAACTTTTCATTCCTTTCTCTTAAGACCTTGTATGGAAAAGTAATCTTTCTCTCAAATTGTATTTATCTTTTAATTAGTTTTTATCCTTTTACTTATCAAATATATATATATATATATATATATAGCCCACCAGACATAAGCTTGGTGTGCCTAATATCACTACTAAATTATTAGCAAAAACAACACAACAGCCTCACAAACAAAACTAAACTATTAATTGACCTAAATGAGTTCCATGACCTTCTGAATGTTTAGGGCCCAGAAAAATAAAATTAAGGGACACAAATTCTGGTAATAAAATATTAAATGAATATATCTAAAATCCTAGTTCAGCGATGATCCTCGCAGATTCCTAGTTTCTTTGAGAGTTCTATGTAATGACAAAGAGAACAGGCTTTGGAGTGAGAGACACTTGATTCATAGCTCCAGTCATCTACATGTAGGGTAAGGAAAACAACTTGGAAAAATTAATGGGTTTTTCTAAGTCCCAGTTTTCTCATTCTGTCACCTGTGTATGGGCATGGTAGTGTTCCTCCCACAAAGACTGAAGGAGAATGCTAAGGTTCTCATGCAACTCAATTAACATACAATAAGCACTCAAACAAATGAAAAATAAAATGCCTGCTGTTTTGGTCGTTTTGCCATGAAGATCCCTTCAACAGTCACAGTATACTTTGCTAATTAAAGGTACTATAAGTGCTCTGAATCAGGAATCCATTCAGCTTATGAAGAAGAAACACTTTGCTTTTTGTTGCCTTGGCTCACCGTGTTCTCTCACCTGTTTTTCACCTCCCCAAATCCCTATGACTTTCCAAGTTCACCTCAAATGTACTTCCACAAACAAGCTTTCTTGGCCACCTCACAGAGAAATCAAATTTTCTTTTCTCTCCCTTCCCACAGTATTTCACATTTTTCACATGAAAATCTTTTATGTCAATCATCCTGATTATAAAGTGTGCCCAGGTCTCCCTTCCTCTTATGTCGTGAGACCTGCAAACATGTGAGGAATGCTGAGCACTAATTCTTATGAGAAGTAGATTCTTGGCGGGGGAAAGCCTGCGGAATTGATTTTAAATGAATAGGAAATGAGGATCTCCCTTACTTTTGTGACTCATCTTAATTTTGCAGTCTTATGCCATCATTTAAAGTCAAATCTATAAACTGAAATACAAATGCGATGATTAGGGTATTTGAGAATATTGAAGAATTTCATAATTTGAGAAAAATGTAGAGGAAGTAATTTTCTTGACTGAAAAGCAATGCTAAATCCTCTCCTTTTTAATTGATGGGGCTAGGTAAATACTCCTTGAGTAAGTTAAGTAGTCATGATTAACAACATGAATTGAACAAGGCTTTTGTGTAGCACTATATTTTTAAAATATTAGCTAGTAAACATGGAAAATTGGAGATATATTCATTCATCTGTTCATTTAAAAATTACTGATCTCTTATCATAACTCTAGGATCTGAAGGATTAAGACTTGCCCTCCAGCCATCAATATTGTGAAGATATAATGGCAACATTAGACCTGTTAGTACATTTATATCAGCTTTTCATATAAGGAAATTTTGAAGTATATTAAACAAACTTATTGACATATGATATGTTTTAATATGGCAGCTTTTGGGAAGAATGTGCATAAGCAAATTAAATGTAATTACAATATATGCATACATAAACATAAATGTATATCCTCAATAGAGCTGAACTTTCTAGCTTACTGTGTTTCAGTATAATTGCAGTCTTCTTTTTTATTCATGAATGTAACAACAAAAATAGAAAAGTGTAGCCTTGCTTTTAAAAATTCTGTAATTCCATTTGATGTATGTAATGATCATTATTATTGACCAGAAAGGGAATAAACTCTATGCACACTTTTACTAATCACATAAGTATGTTTTTAATTACTTAAGTGAAGAGATATAAAAGTTTATTTGTTCATTTCCATTTCCTCTTATGTGGTTGTTAATCAAAATTCTTATTAAGTCTCAATTTAAATAGTGTATGATGCAAATCGTTGAAGGAACAATTTCATTTTAATAAAAAA
This sequence comes from Fukomys damarensis, assembly GCF_012274545.1. Lineage (NCBI taxonomy): Eukaryota > Metazoa > Chordata > Mammalia > Rodentia > Bathyergidae > Fukomys > Fukomys damarensis. Next base: position 34,703,110 of record NW_022900924.1, read on the forward strand.
AATCAAATTTAATCATATTTCTCTCCCAAAATAATGAAATTTTAGGAGGCTTCAGTATTAAAATGGAATAAGAAAACATTAATGAAGCAAATTCATATTCATTGTACTTCTCAAGTTTATACAAAATCAAATTTTCCTGCACAAATAATTTCTTCCCTAGTAATTTAAAATATTTAGAAATATGCTCTTTTTATTTTTAGTTTTGCAAATTTCTGTGTATAAATAAAATATGATAATACCGTGATTATAAACAGTCACATCTTACGGGGTGAAGGGAGAGCAGAGACAAGGGGAAAAAATGAGAACTAAGACCTGTCATGTAGAGGCACAAGATCCCGATGATGAATGTAACTGTACTGTACACCTGAAATGTACCAATCAACTCAATTAAAAAAACAGTCACAACCTAAAGATAAAATTAGATTCACCCTTAACTCTTACACATTCTCTTTCCACTCAAGTGCTATCATAATCAATATTCCTGCCCTCACTCTCCAAATATTTGCATGCTTGCCCAACTTAGTTATTACACAATCATTTTGTGGCCATTTTAAAATGTATTTTTATATAGCCTCCTGCAATTTTTGTTCTCTAGTTAATATATTTATCTATAATGAATTTTGTATTTTTAATAGACACATTTACTTTAACATTTCAGCTATTATTTTGAATGAACACTTCCTCCTGTTTTCTCATTGCTCAATATTGTTATATTTAAATTTCCACTTTTAATGTGTCAAACATGTTGAAGTCATCCTCACAACTTGGCACTGTTTTTATTGAGTCCTCTACATACATTTTTTATATTTTCAACAGATATTGGAAATACTGTCTCTTCTTTTTCTACATATATATCTTCTTTCCTTTTTTGCTGGGCGGTGTTGGGCAGGTCCTACTGTGTGCGTGCGTGTGTGTGTGTGTGTGTGTGTGTGTGTGTGTGTGTGTGTGATAAAATTCCACTCTGTTGAAGAGAATAGGTGAAGGATTTAATTCATCATGCTGTGATTGTAAATGAACAATTTTCCCCATCTGTGCCTCAACCCACTTAGTGAACTGTTCCCTCTTCTTTGGAGGAAGTCATAGATAAGTGACACTTAAATAGCAACAACAAATCAAACAATATACAGAGATCATGGTAATGATGAAAATCTCACATTTTGATTCAAAGTTATACTTCCCCCTTAACTTGCTACTGCAGCAGTAGAAGCCTGCTCCAGAGAGGGTGATGTGGTGCTTCCTTTCCCATTCTTGCTCCTCAGTGATGCCAATCCTGCTTCCCTACTCACCATGTGTGTTCTTTTTTGGCATGCCTGACTCCTCCAAATGCAACTTTCGCTCCTGCGGTCAGCAAGCTGTAATTCTCTCTTGAGTCCAAGAACATCATCTCAGCCTTCATTTTGGAAAAGCACTCTTACGCTTGCAGAAGGCCAGTGGATAAACTTTGTTTTCAAATCATCCCAGGTTAACATTCACACCATCAATTCAATATCCATCCTTTACTCTCCAACAAGTGACAGTGTGCTTGCTGTCTCAGTACAGAATCCTTCCCGTTTCTGACAACACCTTTTTCCCATCGAGCTCAAGGAGCTCTGAAGGGCACATATCAGGATCTTCAACTCAGCTCCTTGAAGCTCTTCACGCTGCACTGGGCATGAGATAAAGCATCCCTCCTTTCTTGTCTGTGGGCTAGGGAAGGAAGATGCTTCAGAATTATCCCAAATCTCTTCAGAAAAGTTCTCCTCAATTAATATATTTTTCTACAAACCTCTTATTCCCAGGTGGTTAGTATTGGGCCAAGATCTCAAGACAGCTCTTTAGTCATCTCCTTTGTAAATTGTACGTATGTGATCTAGCTGCTTACCTTGTAATTGTTCTGTTCTTGGCCTTGTCTAGGATAGAAAGTGTTCATACTAATATCTTATTAAAATATGTGCAGTGATCTTTAATTCAACCAACCTATTTACAGCATTATGATTGAATATGATACATACTTTAAAATTTGGACTAATACTATCATTACTTAATGAAATTTTGTTGAATTAATAATTACATTAAGTGCATGTTTGTACTGGGTGCTTTTCCACTATTAGAGTTATAATAGTTAAAAGAAAAAGTCTCTACTCTTGCACTGTAGTGCAGAGAGTTTTATAAATTTAGAAACATAAAATTGCATACAAAATATAAACAATGATGTCATGAGTTGATAAGTTTAAGGAAGAAAACAAAACTTGACAATATGACCCTGACTGAAGTATGAAATTAGACAGACAGGAGAGACAAGGCGATCTATAGTAGAGAAATATAAACGGGATCATAATTTGGAGTTAGTCATATTAGGAACAAGGATGAGAACATTCGAATCAAGGGTCAATGAATGGCCTGTGCAAACCTATACAATTGGAATGCACTACACATTTAGGAAACAGACAGAAGTACAATCTGGAGAACACCAAGGAAGGTAGAGAGCAACAGAGAACACGGGCCAGAATAAGGAATCTAGATTTTTATTTTGTTGGAAGAAACTGGGGGAGTCAAAGAGGTTGGTGTCTTAATAGTTATAAACAGTAGTTATCAAAAGCAAATGTTGATATGTGGTCCTGAGAGAGTCAAGATAAAAAACAATCAGACAAGCTCCAGACTTCTCATAAAGAGATTAAGTGAATCAAGAAAGGGTATTGTACCAGTTAGAGTGGCCCTAGGCAATCTTCTTCCTATGGGCACTCGCTATTCTGCCTCTAAATTTTTGCCATCTGGTTATCCTATCTTATTAGCAGAAACTTCTATATTGAAAGTCCTCTGGAGAGACAGTGGCTTCTGTTTGTCTGGCCAAGCGGAGGGTAGGAGCATGTATAAAGGATTCCATCACCACTCCTACGGTCACACTCCAAATAGCTCTTCTGTGGGTTCTCTGGACTTGCTGTACTTCTAGAATAGGCTACTTCCAAGTCCTCTCTTGGCATTGAATCCTCCTTTTATGGGAGGTTTAATTCTTTCCTGAGAATCTTGGATAATGTTTTTTTTGTGCAATCAGTTTCATTATTCTCTCCCTTTCCAGAATTTCTTGATGTTTCTAAGACAGACTGGTTGTATTATTTGTATATTTCATGGCATTTCCAGGAATTTGGAAAGTGAGAAACAGTATCTTTTGTTTTGATCCAGAATCCCTTTAACACAACACACACACACACACACACACACACACACACACCTTATAGACTACCTTATATTCAATCAACTTAATTTTAAATGCATATATAAACTTTTTATTGTTAAGTCATAAAGAAGTATCAAAATTAAAAAGCAAAATTACAGAGTAAGAATTAATAAACCACTGGAAGCATCGAAGCAAATGAAAATGGATCTAGGCACTGGGCAATTATGAACCTGGAAAGGACACAGATAGGGTGAACAGTGAGCGTGTGCTGAGGATACTAGGGAAGAGGATCTGATGAAAATTTTATTTTAGACAAATGACTGGGTAATAAAAAAATAATGGGACAAGGCTTCTACACCCTACTATGTGCTTCAGAGTCATCCTCGGCCTCTTTCTCATCATCCTTGGTCAATCAGCGCCCGGACCCTCAACCATGACCTTCTCCCCTGGGTCTCTCAGACTATCTTCACCTTAGTCTCACCTTTCTTTAGGGAGGTGCTGGTCTGCTCCTCTTCTGATTTGTCAAATTAATTTAGAGTGATATTCTTATTTAAACCCATTCAAATCTTTTTAAACTATTCTTTGCTTATTTACCTATTAGATACATGATTCTTTTCAGATTTGATAACTTATAATGGAATCTTCCTCAATACAAAAAGTATAGTTAAAAGTTCATATCATTATATCACATGAACCAGTCAAACTTAAGTCAAGAAGACAGTTTCTTTTTTTCATTCAAAAAGCAAGTTGGTTTTCTCCAAGACTATTCATAAGAATGGTCTTATGATGTCTGTACTAAATTTGTAATTATTAAAGGATGAAATTACAAAAACTAGACATTTAAAATAATTATTGTTGTACAGAATTTATTGCATAACTTTGCATTCTTCAGCACTTGTATGAATTTTAGAATGCACGCTTCTTCTGATGTGCTATTTTATCTTCTAATGGGAATGTGATATTCTCTCCTATGACTGACTGATTTTTATAGTTAAACCCATCTAGATTTGAACAGTAGCTGTACTGCTCTATTATCTTGGATAAAATATTTACAGCTTTGTTATTTTTTACCTTGGGCTTGATCAAATTCCTTCTACAAAAAGCTCCTTTTCAAAATTCCTGCTTGTCTGTCAGTAAACAGTAGCTAACACTGTTCCCACGACTGACTTTATATTGAATTTCCATTTTGGCGTCACCATTTATCAATTGTATAGTCTCAGAGTATTTTTCAGAGCATAGAATTTTAGGTTAATTAAATATCATATAAATACAGAGGTACTTTTTCAAAATAAATCATTATATAAATGTAGAATGAAAAAAATGACAACTTTTAAACTTAGGTCAAAAGAAAATTTATCACTATTACAGAATAAAGTGAAAGACATAGGAAAAGGGTAGCCTTCACATGACAGAAATGCACAGCACTAAATTTAAAGGAGAAAATTATTATAAACATTTGAGTACCCAGTTATGACAACACCAACCCATTTCTATTTCAGATTTGTGCTGAAATGCCTTACTTTGCACCTTTTATCAAAACCATGAGTTTATCTACTCAAGCTGTATTATTCCTACAGATTCTCCTCCTTTCACTTCTTTACAAAAACATCCTAGTGAAAAGTCTCCACTTGTATATTTTTAAGTAAAGTTGTTGCCTGGCCATCAGTACTGAAGTGGTGGAATTCTAAATAAATGCAGTGTCCTGAAGAGATTTGGATGCCAGACAAAGGTATGCCTAGAAATTGTGGCATGTGTCATCTATATAACCATTTTAAAGATTCATTAAGATAAACATATGCAGTATGAAAGCAAATGGCATCTAATTCATTTGGATTATATAAAGAATTTGATAAAATACATTTAGGAAACCATGGGCTGGTTGAAATTTTAATTACAGCTTTGTTTTTCTCTCCTGTTTAGTATTTGCCATTTTTAGTTATTTGAAGAAATTGAGCGCCCTTAATGTTAAAGCATATAGTCAATTTGTATTGGTGGTGAGTTTTAACCTTCAGCCGGGCTGACCCCTTAATGGAGCACTGGTTACTTGTGGAACGTGTGTAAGTCTATCAGCGCTGACCAGATTTCAGTGGGACATTTTTAGTATCTTACATGAGGTAGAAGGATAACCAATTTAATGATTAAAAGGAATTTCCTCATACCTGATAAATTTCTGATATGTGAATGACTGGCTTTATTTTGTTTTGTTTTGTTTTTGTTTTTCGAGACTGGGTCTCACTTATGCAGTAATACTGACCTGGCACTCACTGTGTAGCCCAGGCTGGTCTCGAACTCACAGCTATCCTCCTGTCTCAGCCTCCAGAGTGCTGGGATTATAGGCATGTGCCACCATGCCCAGTTTTGAATGACTGGCTTTTAAAATTTTATTTTCTTTTAGGTACAAAAACAACATGTGTGAACTGAATATAATTCTCCAAATGGGTGACTGTTTTTGTTGAAGTAGATGAAGATTCTACTCTGATTCTTCTGATTGACTGACAAATAATTACTGTGATAAAGTTAGATGAGTTGTGTTTGCAATACAATAATCACTCATGAGCCAAATCGACTGGATTCTACACAAATTAAGCTTGTGATCTTGACTTTCCTTTTGTCATAATTTTCCTGTGCAAGATAGAAATCTTTGTAGAACACACAGATAGGTACTGATTAATTCAACATTTTAGAAATGAAACTCAGTCAAAATAAAATAAATATAAAGCTAGAAAATAATAATAGAGATTACAAACACAAGCTCTTTAGTAGCTACTGTAATTCCAAATTCTTCTCATTAGCTTGAGCATGTTCCTCATGCTTCTAGAAGTTTCAGGGTCCTCATCTACAAAGTGGGGGCAATAATAGTAACTACCTCCTAGGGTCATGAAGTAGAATTAATGAGGTGATCCCTGTAAAGCTGATCTCTCAGTGTCTGGAACGTGTGGTACATGGATTATGTAAGCAAATGTATGTGCATAACTGTCAGCCTTTATCACTGACATTGAAATGGCTTCTTTCAAAAGCATTCATCATTTACCTCCAAATTCTAAGCTGGTCTCAAAGGTTCATGCAAATATTCAAAGTATCTATTTCATACTTGAAATGATCTAGCACCTTTGTTACTGCTAATTAGAATAATCATTGCCTTAAATTCTCGATGTTCAGGTGGTTAAGTGTGATTCATATCTGTTTTGCCATATTCCTTAACACTATAATCCTGTGAATTATTAACAAAATTTAATTTTTTTGTTGAAGTGTTTCACTAAAGTTTATCTTTGGCAACTGAAAGGCTATTTCTGTTATTCAAACTAGGGTTCGAGTGTATCTTAAAGCAGTACATAATTTCTTTGTTATCCTGTCTTTTATGAGTTACTTTTTCGTTATTTATGATCATATACTTACATTTACATTGTTCATATGGGTTTGCTGTTATCTTTTCTGTTTTAGAGAGATCATATTGAGTTTGGAATTGAACTGAAAATTAATCAGCACAAAACATAAATGCCTATTTGTTGATGTTTGGATAAAGATAACATAGTGCATAGACACAATGGAGCACTATGGGGCCATAAAAAGAAAGAAATCATTATGAAATATGAAAAAACAGGCAAACAAGTACATCACGACAGTCATTCTTAGGTTGAAGCTAAAAACATTTGATCCCACAGAAGTACAGATTAGAGTACCTGTTACCAGAGGCTGAGAAGAGTACAATGGAGTTGGAAAAAGTTGGTCGATAGGTGCTAATTACAGTTAGGAGAAATAATTCCTGGTTTTCTGTTGCACAGTAGGGTAATTGCAAGTGGCAATATTGTTAATGTTTTGAAAAATTAAAAGAAAACTTGTTGAATGTTTTACAAAAATAAATTGTATTTGAGTAGATAGGTACCCTGACTTAAATAATGCACAGTTCTTGTGAATATTGAAAGATCACAAGTTAATCCATAAATACGTAAGTTTTATTTGTAAATTGGAAAATAAATAAAAATTTAAAAAGAAATAAATATCTAAGTGTCTCTACCACTGCTTAAAAATAAGAAAAATGGAAAAGTCTAGAGCCTTGGAAAATATGCAGCAGACTTTATTAGGCAACAGTTTTTAGGAAACAGAAGTGAATTTTTTTATGTGTGCCAGTGATTCCATTTTGTTACAGATGGTCCCTGCTGGCAGAAGAGAAGGACAAAGAGAAGCCAATAAACTTGCCATCTTTTCCCTAAGAATATATGAGAAATATAACATATTATTCATAAAATCAATTTTTGCAATCATTCTCTATTAATGTACTCCCTTTTGCTTATTTACCTTAAGGTTGCTGCACAAAGGCAATACTTAACATTCATTCCTCTTATGAATAAATACATATTTAGTTATCGAATGAATTTGTCTCTGGTTGTTCAGTTCTTACCAATACAGTTAATGCTCTAAATATGGATGACAAAAATCAATTTTAACTGTCAGTTAATGCTTTTGTTCAATAAATAACATTTCATGTTCTTCAACCATAGTAACAAAAGTAGAATTTACTATTACACATGCTAAAAATATATATGGATAATTATTTAGATGATCAAATATTGTGGTAGACTTACAGTTTAGCTAATAATTTATAGTACTAAGAATTTTCTTACAGAGTAAAAAACTAAATACAAAATGATGCAATTTAATTTACATATATAATATCTCTCTGGTAGAATACATAATTAGAGTGAGTGGGATATGACATTAAATGTTCTATTCATTAAAATATCAAACATTTTAAAAAATGAATATTTCTTTGTAAATATTTCATTGTTCTCCATGTGTTCTATATCAAAATGTGTGAAAGTAAATGATTAGATTCTAGAAACAGTAGATTTTTTAATAAGCCAGAAAACTTTGAGATTGAATTCTATGGTGGATTACATATTAGCTTCAAATTCATATAACTCTTTTTTGTATGGTTTCTAGGAAACGGTACTTGATTTTTCTGGGTAATTAGCACAGATTATATTATTGTTTTAGGTGTTCTCATACTTGTATTTGATATTTTATATTCCTCATGATCAACATTGTAAATATCAAGTATCATTGTATCAGATGACAACTGTAGCTATATAAGTATAGTGTAAGGAGAAAAAAAATTGACTAAACACTTAGAAGTTTTGAAGTATAGAGGATTACTTGAATTCAGATAATTTCTCTTCATAGTTATTATTATCTCTCTATATTTATATAGCAGATGCTTATGGAGTTTTCCACCGTGTATCTAAAAGCCTGGGTAGTGACTGCAGGTCCAAGGATGAATTTGGCATGATCTCCCCCCACAGGTTTCTCAGAACCTATTCGAGAAACTGTACATCCACTAATGGAACTGAAAGCACTATGACAGGTTCAAATGATGTGGCTGGAATGGACTATTATGGTATATAAAAAAATTGGGATATTATAAAAAATGAGAAAATAAGAATCATTGTGTTTCAGATAAGTAGATTTTGAGATGAGTTGTCAGCTACAAAACTGACTGTATAGGTCTCATGCACTGAGCAATAACCTTAAGTATGAATAGCAGAATATGGTTTAAAGTACTGAAAATTGTTTTACCAGCTTTCCTACATCAACTACAATCTTACAATATTTGGTAAAATGTTGGTAAGTTGAGTATTCATTTTACAACTCCTTTTAACCATTTTTTTTCAGTCTGTCAGTTCTCTTTTGCCAAGATAATGTTGTATTATTCATTTATCTACAAGGTCTGTGAATTAGGGAATTAAAATACATGAAGAAAATTTCAAAATTAGATCACAAAAAGCCATGTAATTTCTAGACAGCTGAACATAGAATGTAATTTGTTCTTTGAGGAATCCATATTTAAAATCAAGGTTGACACTTCATCCTTAGTTCATGCCACACTTCTCACTTGCCTACATAATAATGAGAGTTAAAGGTTTTATTAATCTACAGGGGTCAGTGCCATCACTTGGTTCAGATATTTAGTGGTGATGCATGCGTGTCTACCTCTGCATGGTATATACACATGTGCTTCCCTGTTTATGTGTGTGTTTAGTGAGGTCATAAAGGGATAAGAAATACCACCATTATGTGCAATATATGAATCTCAAATCAGATTCAGCAGTTTAACAGCTGAAATAATTGCTGTGACAAGTGAGAGTAACTGGAAGCCTTTGAAGTTTCAAAGACTGTAGGATGAAACAAATACACTTTTGCATTGTCCGTACTGTTGATGCCACATGCACTGATAGAACAATGGCATGCATTTTGCTAATCCAACCACAATGTTATTCTCAGTGGTCATTTTATTGATGAAGTAAATCTCCAACACACGTATCACAGTAGAGCATTATGATTATATAAAGTTAAATATTTATCAAAAAAGTCAATGAAGATTTTGAGCACAGATAAAGTCAACGTGTCATAGAGCAGAAATTGATCTTTAAAAATTGACACTGAAGCTGGGTATTTAGTTCAGTGGTTCTGCCACCTGCCTTGCAAACGCAAGGACCTGAGTTCGATACCTGGCACAAAAAAAAAAAAAAAAATTGACGTTGAAGGGCCAGAGATTTAACTCAGTGGCTCTACCACCTGCCTTGCAAGCTCAAGGACCCGTCTTCAATCCCTGCTACCAAAAAAATAAATAAATAAGTAACTGACATTGAAAAGTCTTAAGTATTTATTTGATTCATTCCATGTTTTACATCAAGTTTAAAATTCTAATTATGTAATTTACACAATAAAAATAGTGCTCATTCATATTTTTTAAATGCGTATTAGTGAAAAACAAAAAGCCAGACCTGATTCCCCGTATCTCATGTCGAACTCATTTCCTAAAGAAGACAATTTATAATAGTTTATCAGACAATCATCTAGGAAATATCTATATATATTCAACATGACATGATCAATCTTTCTTCTATACAAGTGTTATACTTTCCTGCTATTCTGAAATTTGCCTGCTCTTCATCATACTGCTTAGATAATATCTACTGTCATAACACATATACCTACCTAATTCATTTTAGTAAAGTTAAAATATTGAATTGGTCTTCTGCTACAAATTAACTTCAGTGGCTGTTGTAGTTGGTGTCTTAGCTACTTTCTTGTAGCTGAGACACAGTGCCTGACATTTGCAAGCTAAAGAAGTAGAGGTTTATTTTGCCTCAGTTTATAGACAGTTTTCAGTCTATAGTCTGCAGCCTCCAAGGCAAGCAGCAAGGCGGAGAGACTTGGAAGAGAGGAAACAGCTCATGGTATGGAAGACAGGAGGCAGAGAGTGATCAAGAGAGGAAGAGGGAGATGGACCCTTCCAAGCTGTGTCCCCAGTGACCCATCTCCTCCCAACATCATATTTAGCTCCAAACTTAGATATGAACTAATCCATTGAGTGTCCCAATCATCTCCCAAAAGTCCTGTCTCTGAGTGAATGAGGCTGTGGTGGGAGACATCTACATATAAGTCATACTAGCTGGCATTTGGCTTTTACCACGCACTTTTTAATTGACTCACTGGATACATTGTTATCAAAGCTAGTTCTTAACTTTTGGATTTGATAAGGTAGTTTGATCTTCATGCAAATATTGAATCAAGACACGGGCAATAGAGTTACACCACAAATGACAGGATTTTGGATAGGAGTAGTAACTCCCCAACTCAGTGACTATATTTGTAAGATGGATGTATTTACAAGATCAGCACTTTAGCCCATGATTGAGAAAGTGGCTGGAAAAATCCCATGAAGTGATACATGTTATTTTGAAAAATATAAAATCTTTTTTAAAACAAGTTGTACTTAGTACCCTTATTCTTGGTAGAGTCATCAACTATGAGTTCAAACCTGGACAATGATATATGCTTCAGTCATTGTAAAAGAACTAAAAGTTACTTATTTTATTAGGCTTTACTTGATCTGAGATTTAGGGCAAGTTGAGATCCCAATGGGCAAAAGGCTAGGCAAGAAGATGATTTTGTCTCTTTTTGCTCTTTTCATTACCGTTATTACCACTTGTCCCATGGACAATCTTACCATCCAAAAGCTTCAGAGGTTTTTAGTTATTTTTACCTAATGGATATTGTGGATAGAGAGAATAAGACAAATCGACACAGAATGCAATTTTGCTGCTATGGGGCAAATTAGAGAAGATAGAGTTTTCAAAGTGCTTTAGAGAATAAGGTACATAAACAACTACACAAGGCCCAGCAACACTCCAGAAGCTCACAGGAACGGAAATGCCACTTCCATGGAATAACATGGATGAGCAAATTAACTAGAGTGCAGTAAAGACAGGAATGGAATTGCAGGAAGAAAAACCAAACTATCAGCCAGATATTTGCTTTACCAATTTTAATATGAGAAAATACTAAGCATGTGTTTGAAGCTGATAACTTAATAAGGTAGTTTAAAATTTTTGTTAATATGTGTTTGCAATATACAATATTCACATCTGTCATCTTAGGGAATTGGACTGCATGCATATCATATGTGGAGCATTTCTGAGCACTGCATATTTTCTTAGCGTTCAATTCCTCAAAATATTTCCTATTTTAGGAATATTTGTATTCTATAGACTTTTATTCCTGGGAGTAGATAGTAAAATAACTGCAGGTATTTTATCTACTCACTCTCTTCCCTGGGCAGCCCTTGGGAGAACAAGAAAGGGAACAGGTGTCATCCAGAAGCCTTTATTGAGTGCTCAAAGCTTGCCTAATCCCTTTTCTTCACATTTCTATTGCCACCTATGAATAAAATTTGGCATGGAGATTTTCAAACCACGGCTTTATATCTTTTTGCCATTCTTCATTTATCTCCCTTTGGTTTAAGTATTCACAACTAATTTATATTTCTTTTTTTTTTTTTGGAAACATCTAAAATTACTCTACCTATAATAGAAGTTGAGGATTTTATATACCGATACAGAAAGATCTCCCTATGAGTACAAAAAGGCAATGATCTGCACAGCAGTGAATGTAGCATGCTATCTTTCATGTATAATGAATAAAAGCACATATAATTTATAATTGCTCATGTCTACATAGGTTCATTCACGTCGTATAGAGAACACAAAGGACGCACACAAAAGAAAGGAGTTCTTGCCTATAGGAATGAGGATGAAAGCTAGGAATAGGGAAACAAAGGATGAAGGACATAGGAATATAATTTTTGATACATCTTGATTTTTATTATTGGACTTTTAATTATATCAAAGAATTATTCAAAAATATCAACCAATTAAAAAACATTTAAAAAACAATAGTGCAAGCAAAAATTGCATTGCAATTGGTGCAGGCTATATATGTAATGGGTGTTGGGGGGATTGCTAGTGTTATATGTTCTGCTGTTGCCTGCAACTTAGAACAAGTCACTAAAACTTTAGCTCTCCATGACCCCAGTGTACTTACTTGCACCAAATGAGGTCAAGTAGATTATCTCATTTATAAATTTAATGTTGAGCCTTTTATTTTCTTTTGAGATGGAGGCCTCACTATATTCCAGGGACTACACATATGTTGTAGCTATCCTCTGGCCTCAGAATTCTAAGTAGCTGGATGCTGAGTTATATTTAATTTAAAATTGTGCATAATCTGGAGTTACTTTGTTAGTACCATTGGCCATGGGAAGCATGGAAACATGTTCTGTAATGCATTTTCCATGGAAAACATTGTCATGCTACTTTTTTGAAAAATTCTATTTGACATTGTTTTAGTCACATCTCATAAAAGATACAAACATTATGTAGAATCATCTCTTTAAAAACACATCACAGTTTCTTTTTCTTTCTTTTTTATTTTTATTTATTTATTGGTAAGAAGACAAGGAGATAGCTCTCTTTCAAATGGGGAATGGTTCAGGAGACCGGGGTGAAGAGAGTGAGCAGTGTTTCTCTGAGGACTAACTTATCAACAAAATTTTAGCCTAGAAATATGCGCTGATGAGAGTAGCAGAGTACATGGAATACTGACTTTATGCTAAGTAATATATTAGGAACAACCAGGAGACAGACAGGCCCAGTGAGACACCCCACTGTGTTGCCACATAAACAGGAGGAAGAAACACAGAGAGACCTACGTGGGAGTGGAGAGAGAGAAACACAAACTCACAGACACCCACAGTAGAAACTCTGACAGAGATATTCAGGAAGACACATGCAAAAGTACAGATGGAATGAGGCAAAAGAGAGACATTCAGAAAAAAACAAGAGACACTGATAAATAGAGATACATAGATGTATACAACAGATTGGCAGGAAAAAGCATACCTTGAATCAGAGAAATACACAAAGCAAAGCAAGGCATATAAAAAGGGGCTGTTTGTTTTGTTTTGTGTTTTTTTGTTTTGTTTGTTTTTTGTTTTTGTTTTTTTTTCAGCGCAGGCTGTGGAAGCCCTTAGCTAAATCCCTGGCCCTATTCAGAGATTTTTACAAACAACAACAAAAAAATGAATAATATGAAATTCCACAAAGAGTGAAACTTACGCTAAACAAGGAAGAAAAAAAATCACACAAATTCACCCTTGCAAAAGTACAAACACAGGTATTGCATACACGCACATACAAAGATAGGATCAAACATATATGAGTAGAGAGATGTCACCTAAAGATAAAAAGAGTAAGACGTCAGTTCTCACTATAATAATAGTTTAAAAGCTACCCTTTTTCCTTGGCTCCTGCACAAGGCAGAGCCTGGAATTCCCAATTTCCCAGGCCAAAATGCTGTGACCACCTTGGATCTTGGTCACTCGTTCCTATCAAAGTTTTCTATTTTTATTTATTTCATTACATTCTAGAGAGCAATTTCTCTGACACTTATATCCATTTTGACATTTCTGGATAATCTTTATATCTTCCTTAGATTACATTCTTTAACTTCCCCAAAAGTATGTTCTGAATTTCTTCAAGTTGCGTACATTGATTTATCTAAATGTGATTTCTCTGATTCTAGTCCTAGTTTCATGTGATATATACGATAGTAAAATGTATATTCTTGTTAATTGGTGGGCCTCAAGTTATTCAGAATATTGCCAGTATTAAATTCTGTTTAAGTCAATATTATATGAAATATTTTCAGAAAGAATGTATTTCTTAACTGATTTCTAAATATGAAAGTGAATTAATAGAGCTACTTAATGCTTTCATATAATATGTAAGTATATACATGTATATATTATGTTATGTATATATAACATACATACATATATATATGTATATATATGTATATATGTATACATATATATATATATGTCAGTATAGCTTTCTCCCTATGAATTATTTGCATAAAGTAGCTTTATTTGAGAGGAGGCCACACTATTTCTTATAAGTGCTGTCTTCTCAAGAAAAAGAGAGTAATTGAGTTTATAGCCACCATGTTATTTCTAGCTGATGTGTTATAGTTAAGCATGCACGCGGTGTGATCAATTTCATATACTCACATGGGGCTTTTCAATTTATTCCCCAGTGATAGTTAAAATAGAAAAGGGTCACGACCTTAAAAGATAGGAGAGTCTGATTCCCGAAATATCTTCAAAGTGTCATCCATAGACCTGATTCTTCATTATATTGCTTAATTCTAAGCTGTCCCCTGACCAATCTCAGGGGTGAGGGTGCCCAGGAACTTTCAGTTTTAATAAGGTCTCTATGTATGCCTTATGCACACTCGATGCACACTCATGCTAGAGATTCACTGTCCAGAGAACTGAATTTTAGTGGTTTTTGTTTGGGAGTTAATTTTGAAAGATATGTACACATATACACAATAGGAAAGTTTCCCAGTTGTGAATCTTTTTACATTTAAATTGCCCTAAATATTTCTGTCTATTAAAATTGTGTGTGTGTGTGTGTGTGTGTGTGTGTGTTGCTATAGATGGAAAATGAACCCAGGACCCCCTGTGTTTATGCAAGCCCTCTACCACTCCACTGTATCTCTTACATCTCCCTTCTCCTCCTTCCTTTTTAAAAACACTGAACCAATTTTATTTTTCTAAGATTCTG
The DNA here is from genome assembly GCF_012274545.1 of Fukomys damarensis. Taxonomy (NCBI): domain Eukaryota; kingdom Metazoa; phylum Chordata; class Mammalia; order Rodentia; family Bathyergidae; genus Fukomys; species Fukomys damarensis. The sequence goes on from NW_022900924.1 coordinate 34,718,233, forward strand.
TTTTCATGAGATTTCTCACTGCCCAACTGCTTATTAATGAATATGCAGGAAAAACTGTACAGTAACAAATTTCTACTTCATTTCCATAAAGCAATGTTGAAAAGTTTTAATTCTAAGTAAAAATTTAGCTTTAGGTGAATCACAAAGGAGAAATATATCCATGTATGATATATGTGTACATATACACATATGAAAACATACATAACTATGTATATAGAGTTCATATTTATATATTAAACACATTCTAATCTCATTATATGCAACTAAACATTAGACAGTATCCTTTTTGGCTGTACTGAGGATCGAACTCAGGACCTTGTGCTTGCAAAGCAGGCAGCAGCACCACTGAGCTAAATCCCTGGCCCCAGATAGTATTCTTAAGTATATCAGAAAAAGTGAGTTTTACTACTAAATGAATACACATGCATCCATATTCAAAGGAAAAGTACTGAGGAACAGTAATTTAGGTAACTAATACCAGTGTGATTATTCTCTTATAAGAGATATTTACTCTTTCAAATAATTCAGCATGGGGTGCTCAATTTTGTACCTTCTCTTCATGTACTAAAAATTAAGTAATATTAATTCATGTGCAAATTTTTAAAGCACATCTCTTGCCTAAAGTCTACTGCATATTTTGATAGCTTTAAAATTTAATACAGGTATTTCTAGCCTTCTACATTAAAATAAAAATTCTATGTTAAAGACATGACTATTTATTTAAATGTAAAATATTTCACAAATCAAATGTGATTTCCATATATGAAAAAATGTGCTTTCTCTGCAGAAATACAGGAGAATAAATGGAACAAAACATTTATATCAGTAAGAATACATTTTCTTCAGAAGCTATCTTGGCTGCTAGTAGCTATTAGTATTAAATGTACTATTTTTGATAAATATTATTATTTTGAACTTTCACAAAAAGTAGCTTGATTTGAGGCACTATAATAGCTTAAAAAGAAGAATGAAAATGCTAGGAATGAGAAATCAATAAAGCATGGTACCTCTTATCCCATATTGATTCTTGTAATCCAGCAACCATTAAATACTTGAGAGATAAGCCTCTTCTAAGATGGCAAGTTTATATTTTGAAGATCAAATACCTTAATTTTGCTCATGGGTTTCCCAAACACCGTTCATACACCAGATAGAAGGCAAGCTTTCCTCAGCTTTGTCTTGTCTCCTGTTGTGGGTGTTTTTAAGCTGAGTACACCAAAGGTGCACTAAGAGAGGGATTATCTTTAAGCAATTGCTCTCACAGTGTTGGTGATCATAAATACCTTTAAAACATAATCACACATTATAAAGCAAGACTAGTGTACAGAAATTGGTAATAGAATTAGCAAAAATATTTTAATATTTAAATAACTTAAAATATGATTTCATCAACATATTTGAATTTTCTTTTTTGCATTTTATTTGGGCAAAGTATGAAAAATACAAGCTTATTCAAAACTTGTCAATTATCTCCTCAATTATTATTACAACGCAAATACTACATATTGTTTTCAAGTATATAGCAACTATTGCTATCGTATTTTGCTTTTAGATTTTCTTTTATGTTATGTCATAACCTCAGATCTGAAATTTTCAAATTCTTATTTATCCTCCTTTGTAAGCTATTTTAAATATACAGTGACTAGACACTGCACAGTAAAAAAATAACAAACTTTAATCAGATACTTTTGCAAAGTTCATGGTTTAAAAGACACACCAAAATATTTAGATTTTTCTCCTCCAATTCATCTAATGTTAATTCATTGATTTTATAGGTTTCATTTGCCATGTTATAATAATTGTTAATATTTATATATTTAATATATACGAACTTCTGCTCTAAAAGGTATATTACTGCCATTAATCTTACTGACAATCCTATGAAATTGGAAGACATTATTTCTATACTCTGTTATCTAACAGATAAATTGTGGAACAAACTTCAGAAACTTGCTGAAAGTCTAGCAGTAGGTAGAGTGAGATAATCATAATATAAAAATAAAAAAACTCAGATCCATAACCCATGATTTTGTTTGTTTGTTGTCTTGTTTTGAGATGGTAGTTTCAATATTTAGTACAGGCTGGCCTTGAACTTGTTTGAAGCTTATGCTGACACCAGACTTACAATTTTCTTGCCTTTACCACCCAAGTGCTGGGATTAAAGGCATACATGCACCATGATTTTTGGCTTAGAGCCTGTGTTTTTAACAGACAAATAAGGAAGCAAGAATGTCTTAATTGTTAAATAATAATAAAATATATTTTCCAGTGCAGTACAGAACTAGGTACACATCATGGCAGGTATTAGACAAATTTGTGATCTTCCTAAACCCTAGAGTCTTCCTCAACCACTTAATGGAAATAATAACAATCTGAAATTTGGAAATGCTGTGGAGTCATTAAGATAATCCTTGGCAAGTCTTTAGTATAACATTAATTGTTGAACAAATATATGAACTTCTACTCCCCTAACTATAAAATGGAGAAGATATAATCTACCTCATATAAACGCTAACATTTTGCTTCTCCATTTACATTGTTCCAAGCGTTCTTGTAGAAAAGATTTTTGTATTGACTAATTTATTTCTTATAACTAAATTACTAGGTATAATTATTAATATTTCTATTTAACAAATAAACAACTGGAAGACCTTAGTGCTTGCAGACAGTAGCAAAGTAGGATGTGAAACTAGATCATATAGTTTTAGAACTTATCATATTTCTTTACTTCCTCTGATCATAGCAATATCTGAAAAATCATCATGTGTTAGATATATACAACAGGTATCTAACTGATTACTCATTCATAAAACTCTATGCTTTATTGTTAATGTTAAAAAATGGAGCTGTGCATAGGTAAGAGGTAAATCATTCTTGGATGAAGAAATACTTTTAGTATAAACTTTCTTCAGGTCTTTGGTAGGACATGATGTTTATGTAGTCAATAGCTACGTGTTTTATAGAATGTTTAGCACTCAGTAGAATTCATGAAGCTTGCATACTGCATCCTTTTATGAAATGCTTTGTGCAAAATAAATTTGTCTCTACAGTTGTCAAGGTGAATATGAAATACTATAATCACCTTTTTGCCAATATATTTTAGGAATAGATTATTTGAAGAGATGCTGGAATCTTAGATGGTAATTAAATATTTTCATAATGTAAGCAATGGAGGACATGATCAAATATATAAACTCAGTGGAAACACTATTCAATGTGTTAGGTACCTGTGCAAACAAATTAAGAGAACTTGTAATTCAATGATAGTTTTCATTATTATCACTGTATTCTATAGAACAGGCACTATGGTAGGTATTTTACATTCAGGATCTTGAATCCTTAGAATAGTTCTACTATATGCATATTATACTACATTATAGTTTTTAAAGACTAGGAATAGGATAAGAAAGTCATCACAGCCACATAGCCTTGAGTCTAAGGACAAAAATTTTAAGTGCCTTTTTTTTTTTTTTTAAGCACATACTCTACTAGCAGATATCTGTCTGAATGCGGTTATCTGTATGTGTATGTGTATTAAGTGTTTTTGGCAGCAATGAGTAAAAGAGTGATAATTTAATTGAGCTTCTTAATATCAAACCCTTTACTGGGAATTTTTAAATTATTTTAGCAATTTTTCTAGGAGGGAGTGAGGCTATCCCTTGATACTATAAGGAATTAAAAAATCATTCCCAAACTTACATGACTAGAATTTCAAAGAGCCCAGTGTCCCAATCTGGATGAATCTGTCATGATGCATATTAATACATAAGGAATGTTAATGCATATTTAAGATATGCAGTGTAGTCTTAGACTTCTAGGTTTGAAGATATCTTTCAGAATAATCCAGAAGTGATGTGAAAAATAAAAGTTGCCTAAGGTCTAGGTGTCTATTCTCCATAGTGGTAGTGTGGCTGATTCCTGGAGTCCCCTGACATGCCAAATATTAAACTTTAACTTTTATTAGGATATGTTTGTAGTGCATAATGATTACACTTTTTGTGGGAGTTTTTTTGTACATGTACCTAACACATCTTAATTCTTTTTTGGTCCCCTTCCCCTCCCATGCCTCTTTGCTCCCTCCAACCCTTGTTCCCGTTGTCATTTGCAAAAGCTCTGCCACAAAAAAGGACAAATTTGAGGCATTTGTAGGTAAATGGATGCTCTTCATAATGTTAAGAGAAATATATTGGACACACAAGCTTTGATGTTGCATGGTTTCTCTTATATGAAATGTCCAAAATATAAAGAGCAACATAAAAGATAGACAGTAGGAATTAAGGAGGTTTTTTTTTTCAAATGGCAAAGGGAATAATAAATGTAACAAGGGAGAAGGGAAAAGGAATAGAAAAAAGAGAATTTCTAATCACGCTGCAGTCAGAGCATCATGCGAAAGCGGACTCGTTGGATGCTGGAGTAGGATAGTGATGGTGTGGAGCAGTAGTTACTTCCTAACTTGTCCAGAGTATATAACTACTTATCTTGCCCATTAACTCTGTTCTAGATTCACCTATTCTGTTTTTTGGTACTGGGGATCAAACTCGGGTCCTTGCGCTTGCGAGGCAGACGCTGGAACCACTAAGCTAAATCCCCAGCCCCCTAACCTATTCTTCTTTTTTTTCTTTTAAATAATTTTAATTATCTAGGGGCCAAGGATTTAGCTCAGTGGTGCCTGCTTTGCAAGTGCAAGGTCCTGAGTTCGATCCCCAGTACAAAAGAAAAAAAATTAATTAAATATCTAACTGTTCCAAGCTTTTTTTTCTTTTAATTTAGTTCATTTCAAGCTTTAATTATTCCTCCCACCATTCAGTTTCACATTACGAATTACTAAGAAGTTATTCCTCCTCATTTATACTATTTATTTTGTTTCCTCACACATGAATTGAGATGATCCAGTAGCTACTCAGGTGTGCCCTTCTTGAGCTAACATCGAGGAACCTGGACATACAATCACCGTGTGCACAAGAGTTTCTATGGCATGAAGCACTTGTTTAACATTTATTGTATCAGGCAAGAGCAATGGAAAGAGCAAGGGAAGGAACATAGAATTGTGTGCCCGGCAAACTCCAGCCTGTGTAGTAAATTGTGGATACACAGAGAACAAAGACAGAGAAACTGTTGCATTGAGGCCAGGGATGTATAGCAAGAAGTGTGAGAGGGGAGAAATTCCTGAACAGAAGCTCTTAGGAAGTCATATCAAGGAAAAACATGGTCAGCAGAAGTTCAGCTACCCTGGGACCATCAGCATCAGAGAGCTTTACCTTTCTGCTTCTTTTCTTTCTACGAGGACAGTGAGAAATAGGCTCTTCATAATTACTGCTTCCATGTGTTCATCTCATTTGCGAAGGTAAAATTTAGAAGTTATGAAGAATTGAGTTTTTTGTTTGTTTGTTTTTACCAGTCAGGCCTTGTTAAGCACTGTAGAAACATCTCTGATTTATATCCTAAGGACAGCATTTTGGGCCCAAACACATAATACCCCCCCTTTATTTTAGCGTGAAAAAGTGTTCCACATTACACACTAGAGGACATTCTCTGTGTCCTTTTCCCTGATTTAACTTTTTTTTTTTTTGGTACAGGGGATTGAACTCGGGTCCTTGCGCTTGCAAGGCAGGCGCTGGAACCACTGAGCTAAATGCCCGGCCAAGTTCACTACGATTTAAACCACAACTTTTAACTACATGGAATAAACACACAAAGGGAATTGAGAGCATTTCTTGGGCAATAATAACAGGGCTCACAATGGAAAAAGATTTATTTTGGAAAGGAGAGGAACAGAGATAACGTCTAGAATTAATAAAGAAAGTCTGAGATAACAAGAATAAGGAAATACTAAAACATTTACAGACTACTGAAAAAAATGAAAGTCGCATTTTAAGAACATTAATCTGTACTGCCCTGAAAAATATTTAAAATGACTTGATTCCATTTAGAATATAAAATATCTTAGTTTCGCTTATGAATTTCTAAAATGGCAAAACTAACATTAATTCATATTTAGTATTTATCTGTCTTGTTATAGGTATTTTAAAACTCACAGTACAAACTTCACCCTGTCTAAGTAAGACTTCATGTTTTTAAGGTCCTGCTCTCTTAAAGTGCTTGCAGTTTCAGTGTTAGGAATTAGATCGCATCCATTTTAGCTGATGTTAATGTATGACGATTAACCCTTTTTCTCTCGAGGTTTGCCACTATTATTATAATACAGGACTTCCAAAGACTATGCCATGCAAAATGACCTGGGAGACTGTCTAGAATCTCAAGGGGAATGACAGCAGCCAAGAGTCTGCTGCAATCTTCCTGGTATGTGGAGATGATGACCAACAGGAAGCTAACAACGGACAATTATGAGAGTGGCAGGAATAGGGCTTCCCTTGGAGAACTGATATCATCTGGCTGAAACCAGCTAGAGAAAGAGGGAACAGTTAAAGAAGACAACCATTAGGTGTGGGTACAGAAAAAGCGTTACACCTCTGAGAGCAGAACCTATGTTGAAAGGTAAAGAGGGCTTTGCAGTTGGAGAGGGAAGAATTCCTACTGTACTGAGATGCTGGAGAAATAACCAGGTAGAAATAGCTCATGGAATACATTCTCTTGGTACTAATGTGAGATTAGTTAGTACGTGCTAATTCTTGCTATGTTAATTCTCATTCGAAGTGAGTTTAACTTTAAATACATGTTTATAGGAATCACAGTATTTGTACAATTTTGTAAGCATGAGGGTCTTGGATATTGGTTTTTGATAATATTTATTTTATCTGCACTCAAAAGTTGGTTTCTATTCTATCATCCGATTTCATTCTAAAAAGCTCTTCTTGCCTGATGAGAGCATATGCAGGCTGTTTATTCCCTGCCATATTTCTTAGAATGACTTTGCATCTGTGATTTTCCTGTTTAAACTCAGATAGGTCACAGTTTATCAGTGTGTGCTTAAAGCCTGTAAATGGCTTCTCATTGCTTTCAGGATTAACACAAAAAATCTTCAGGCTGAAGTTATCACCAGTTCCAGTTGATGCCAGTCTAGATGTTCCCTCTCATCTCTTAGTACCCTTCTCAATTCCCTGTAGGACAGCCACAGTGGATCCAGGCTTCTTAGCATTTGCAGATCTTCCTTCTTTTTTTTTTTGCTGGCTGAAACATCATTTCCTAGCCACTTTCTCATCCCCAGCCTCTTGGCCTGCTAGTGTCTCCTCCTTAGACCACAGACCACCCTGTACTGTTTCACTGAATACCCTCCAGGCTAAGCAAGTCACACTGTACAACATCCCATTAACACCAACATGTTCCTTTCTTGACAGTCGCAATAAGTTTTAGGTGTATGTTTATGTGTGTGATGACTGGTTGAATGTTTCTTTCTCAAACAACATTTAGTTTTCACAAAGGCAATTGTCTTGCCTATTTTGCTCACCCTAAATTCCAAGCACCTAGGATAATCTATATTTGTTGAATAGATGGATGACTGAATATTGAAGTCATGCCAGGGAGGTCATTGTTGATGTTATCCCAATCCCATCCTCAGTGTAATAGCACCTGTGTCCTCTTCCTAAGCCTGCTCTGGGTCCATCTCTGGATAATGTACGGCAATAGGGCAATGAGAAGAGCAGGTCTTCAGAAAGGGATCAAATGTTTATATAGCACGGATCAGCATTCCTTCAGATGAAAAGGGAGTTTTATTCTAATGTTCTTCACAGAGTAGTAATAATGCATCTTCACATAAAACATTCAAAGATAGTGCTAAAAATAATGAGCTTAAATAGATTTGGTGATGCTCAGATTCAGGATTAATCCATTTTATTTGCTTTTTATCTACTTAGTTTTTTCACCCAGATTTTATCATTTTTTGTTCTACACAGGATGGTGTTTGACTTCAAAGTGTGGCAATCAAGATAATTTTATCAAGAAAACAAGTGTTTTTCTTATAAATATGAATGAGCTCTTTTCAATGTTTAAGACCACCCCCTTCCCCGAATTTGAACAACTGATTCTCTTTTTCATTTCTGAAGACCAATTGTAAGCTGCAGCCCATCTCTGAAGAAATAGCTGAAGGAATGTATTTCTTATTCATCCAGGTGTTCTCTTTAAACACAAAGCAAAACAGAGTGTGCCTGCTATTCTCAAGTTCTTGGAAGCTGGTCCTGTCCAAAGAACATGCAAACTGGGGATTTAGCTAAGTGGTCCCACTGTCTGCCTGGCAAGCGCGAAGACCCTGAGTTAGATCCCCGGTACAGACTATGTCAGGGAGAGAATCCAATGCATGTGTGAATAAGAACCTTTACCCTACACTGGCAGCTCACCAAAATAAAACCCACATCTCATTCACAATGGCAGAGGATCACCATCAAAATTTTGCACAAAAATGGATTATTTTGAAAACTATCAATGATTCCAAAGTCTATTCCTCATAACTCTACACAGTGGTTCACATCATATTTTAACTAATGTACATTTATAACTTTGATCAGAAATTTTATCTTTTTTAAAGTAAAAAAATTCAGGAAGAAACTTATCTTTATGATTTCTTTATATTTGGTCATATAATCCATTGGTAAAGAAATATAATAACTTTTGTTAAATAAATATCCAAACAACAAATTAACATTATGCAAAAATGAATCACTTTTATCCATTCCATTTCATTACGATGTGTATATTTGTTCTAATTATGTAAAATCAACTAAATTTCAATGCATAAAGTGCGATGTTTACATGATACCAATTGTAGAGCTATCTAATTTATTGAAGTCATGGTATTTAATATTTGTCAATTTTGGAAAAAAGCAAATATTATGTTCCTGCTGTCATTTTAAATATATGGAATCCTGCCATTGTTCTGCATGGGGAGCACACATAAATTCTTCACATCCTTGATACAAGTTTTGTAAATTAAACTCTGTCCCAAGCAAATACACCCCTAAATATATAACCTGCTTCCAATTTTCCCCACAGCAACAGCAGTATCTTTAAAATTCTCATTTTGTGGAAAAAGGAATTCTCTTGTGAGTTATTTCAAAGTCCATTGGGTCAAGAGGGTCGGGTAAAGGCAGACAAGGTCATAGCCTGGGCTTTCAGCCTCATGATGGTACCTGCTCCAGCCTGGGGAGCCAAAAACTCCTAAAAATATCAGAAGCTTGTTCCCTTGATGGGAGCACGTTTCTCATGGCCAGCTTTCTTAGTGAGAAGCTAATAATACCCTCAACCTACTTGCCTTTTGCAGATATGTGTGACACAGAGTATGGATAATTTCTGCTGAATTGAACCCATAATGAGGGAATTTGTAATCAGTTCTAATGTATTTGAGACCTAAAGTATATTAGCCCTTCATCAAAGGAATGATTAAAAAGCATCATTAATATGGGTGGATAGTAATTATTTCAGAGCTCATAATTATTCTACAGTTAACTACAGAGAAATGGTGATATTTTTACTTCTTTTAAAAAAATAAAAGCCACTGTGGTCAGAGTCTGAAATGTAACAATATATTACACATCCTTTGTAAAGGCCAATACTTTGAATTATACTTATGTTAATTACAAAGGTACTGTTCTGGAATTAAATGAGTCTGAAGTTCAGTATTAGGAATTCCCTTTACCTTGGTTAGTCCTGTTGTTTTCCAACTGAATCTATTTATTGCCTATAGGAGATATAAAATATAGTAATTACTCTCACTCCCATTCAGAATGAGATGAAGTCTACTTTCCTATTAACTCTAATGAGAGTTATGTGTGTGCTCCTCAGGGAGGATAGACCCAATCAGGTTTCAAGGTAAAATAAATCACTTCTACACTCAAGTTTTAGTGGTCACATATGGTTTATATTACGATGCTTTAAGGTGTCTGTTTCAAACCCCTGGTATCAAAAATGCAATATTTTTTTGTTTTAAAAAAGCATAAGCTATGGCTATAGTGTTGTTAACGATCGTTGCTCCTATTCAAGGGATAAATGGTTAATCCTTGGGGATATCATGCTGCTCAACTTACAGGAGCACATGATCCCTGAAATGCAATTGTCTAACTTTCATAAGAAAATTAGTGGCAACTACGTCTTACAATCCTTTTTCTATTTAAAATGTTTTAACATCAGTATTTACATCATGCATACTCTTAAGTGCAAAGAAAAATGAGCCAGAGTTGCTGACTGTGCTAAGAAGGAAGGGAGCCCAAGGCAGTGCTCTGTTTTGCTTTCAGCGATTGAATGGGGAACCTTGAGATGAGAAGGCATCTATTTCAGAGAGTCACAAGCATGCACTTACCCCACGGAGGCATTCTCAGCAAAACTCATGTTGAGCCTCTCAATTTGTAACCCTGGACCCTCTAATTTAGTCTTAGTACATTCAGGCATAAAGAAAGAAGAATCTGAGGGTTTTTTGTTTCTTATTTTTATTATCATTTTTGCCAAATACTGTGATCAACATTCTTGTTCCTAGGAAACCTTAAAATTCAGATGTGTAAAAATTTGGTAAAGAAAGTCTAGTTATATTGGAATTGCTGAAATACGGCTAGAATCCATTCTTGGTTAATACCTTAATAATACAGTTTTATTTATTATCAATAAATAAATTTCTCCTCTTGAAGGAATTCAGCCTAATCCTCCTCTAGGCTAATGATGCCCCATGTATGTATGATGCTGAATAAATACCTATGTCTTTTTCTAACTTTTCATATTTGTATGTGTGCAATACCTTGCATCAATTAAAGAGTTTCTTGAGTAGGGAGGGTTTAGTAGCTAAAGGAGAAAAAAGCTCAAACTCTGTATATTTCATATCATTTCTTTGATTTTTCTACTTAGCGCCACTCCAAGCAAATAGCAACTGAGAAATAGGTCACTCATGCAAAGAAATAGAAGATCATGTTTAACAAAATCCTATTTTATTGCAACCCATGTAGACTCCAGAAGTAACAATTTGCTAAGCATAAGAAGTACATAAAACCACCGGCTCAGTGGCTGTAGAACTTGGATGATTTCCAATAGAAATGTAAATGGCCTTGAATACCTTAGAAAGGGAAAGCAATATTCTTACATCAGATCCCTGGACAAAATTAAGACTAATTTAATTGTGATGGGTTTTACACACGCCTGTATAGTATGAGTGAACTGATGATTTTGCATCCACACTTTGAGTTTATGCTATTTGTTTCTTAAGTAGCCAAAATTTAGCACATCAGTTAATTTAAAGTTAGCCAGTAGACAGTGGTTTTGACAACAATAAATATCACTGCACTCAATTTGTATTGCTAACTACTAAGTTAAACAGTATCTAGTATGCTGGAAAGTAGACTTGGGAAAACATTTTTTCAGTATTCAGCAAATTACAGAAAACTAAAAACTTTGAAAGTACAATTTAAAAATCTAATATGTTGAAGATGTTTTAAAATTAGAAATATTTCTATTACTCTGATTCAACAGTTTTTAAATTTAAATTTAAAATATTAATATTTTGGAGAAGTAATGACATTTCATGAACATCAAATAATCCCAAGCATGCTGTTTGCATTTGAACAGGGTCCTATTAAAGAAATACAAATATTTGTGAGCTTGCAACTGTCAATTAACATAAACCATTACTTTCATCTAGGTTTCTCAATGGAATGATTGCTTGCAGGTGTGATTTTGAAAGTATATCACGTAATTTATTATGTGCAGGTCTGTCTGTATTTTGAATGACCTCTGAAACCATGACCTTACAATTGAAATTCTCCCTTCAGTTGCAGTATAAATTTCCGTTTTTCCAATTTTTTGGTCTTTTCCAGCTATTGATACATTGCAGAGCTGTCTCCCTAATATGATGAAACATAACTGTGTTTTATCTGATTTTTCTCCTTCTGTTTCCAGAATAGTGCTTTTCTTTCCTTGAGGGTTATGATAGTTTTAGTTTTGAATTATAAATATAATGCATAGTGCTCACTAAAAAGACCAAGAGGTCTTTCTTAAAGTGTTTATCATTATATCCAGTGAGGAATGCTTAGAGATACTGCTTGCTTCTTTACCATTTATGTTATTGAAGTCAACACATGACTTTCAGTCCTTTTTTCCTCCTTTTTCTATGATTTTTATTTTATGCATGACAAAGTTCTCTCACTTATTGCTATGTGGTTGGCTGTCTTTTAACTTGAGTGTCCTGTGTTTGTAATGATTGCTTTTTGCATGAGGATTATGAAATGTCATATAAATTAAATGGTTGTGGAAATAAAAAGAGAATGTGGGCCTTCACTTGCTTTTTTGTGTACCGAGTATGTTAATTATATGACACTTAAAATTACTTTCATATAGCCTCTGACTTCCCCTTTGGTGTGCTCCTTTATTCTAGCAAATTAGCATTGTTAAGTATAATAAAACATTTATTAAACATTCACAGTGATTTAATGAAATTATTCTCCTAAAACCTGATCCTATTATAAATAACTACAGTAGGCATGAAATTGCACAACGGCATAATTCCATTATATTATTAAATTGATTATGAAATATCGGCCCTGACTCTGTAACTTCCTTAATAGGAAAACACTGATTTATATTGATGGTACCTTTTCTCTGCCAAGTGATGAAATTATCTGTTGATACATTTGTGTAAGTGGAAAATGTCTTCAATCCACAGCTAACATTCGAATGAAAACAGAGGGGAAAATATTTGCATAATGATAAGTAATTTTAAAGAGTCACAGTTTTTTTAATGTATATATATTAAAAGTATGTAAAACTGAAGTGCTAATGTTCTTACCAAAAAAAAAAAAAAAAAAAAAAAAAGGAAAAATCGTTGAAATGTTCGTGTCTCTATTTTTCTAATGTTATGATCTTGTCCCAAATTAAAGAATGAATTTGACCTACTTTCTTTATTGTCACCAATATAAATTAGAAATGACACTGAATATATATTAAGTTCTTTCTGCTAATAAGACTGTTTACTTTTTTGTATGCAGTGGGTATTTTTAAAAAATCATTTCCTTTACTCATGACTGGAGTTTCAAACCATAATATATTTTTATGCTGGATATGTTCAAAAACCAAGTTTATGAGATATTTTGGGGAAACTTTTTTTTTTTTTGGTTTTTTGGGTTTTGGTTTTTTGTTTTTTGCTTAAAATACATAATCAACTATGGTGTATCCATTTCCCCACTTTTTGGAAATATCCTTGAGAATTTTAGTACTTACATTTATTTTTTTCCCCTCAGTCTTGTTTATTCTTGAATTGTCTTTTTTTTCCCTCCATTTCTCCATTCTCAATCCTAGGTCCCCTTACAAAGAAACAGACAGATGATTTAGGTGATAATGACGGTGCTGAAGATGAAGGTATTTTTTCCACCAAATCTATTTGCATGACAAGGGCTTCAATCACTTTTTCCACCCCTTTCTATTTTTTTTACTTCTTGTCTTTTTTTGAAGAGTTGTTTTTAATTCCCATTTTTGATGTGTTTTGTCTTCTTGCTTGTTGTTACATATGAATATACATTTTTAATTTTTAAAAAAATGAATGTTAAGTTTTACATTTTGATGCCAATCATTAAAATGTTTTAAAAAGAGGGGCATTTTTTTTTGTTTTCTTGAACTGACTTTTGATCTGTTTCATCCCACGTTCTGACAAATTTGTCCACATTCTTTGAACTAACAATCTCTCCCTTATAGTCTCTCTACCCATTTTGCATGTTTTCTACTCTATGTAAATATTATAGCTAATTAAAAATGTATTTTATTTTTACATTTGACATTTGTTTAAAAAGAATCCCACACCAAATAAAATGAAAGAAAAACTAAAAGCTGATACAAAGTGTTTCTTGAGCAACTTTTTAGATTATAAGAATACCGTTTTCTGTTGATTTGCTTAATAATCATATAAATGAAATGAAATTATAACGGTAAGAAGTCATCCTATCTATTTAGGCAACCAATTGCAACCTCTGGACTCAGTATTTTTGGCAAAGATTTTAGATATTTTTAAAACAAAACACAATGAATATTCTTTAATTCCAAAAGGATATACTTTCTAGATTTATTAATAAAATATTCTCATCATTAGAATATTCTCATTATTATTGCCAGTAAGAAGCAATATTTCCCGCTTCATTAATAAAAAATGTTTTATAATGTCATATAATTCTGATTTACTTTGTAGACCCAAGTACACACCACATTGATTTGACATTTCATACTCAATTATACTTTATTTGGTGCTCACCTGAGAGTCTGGAGAAGCCCATTGATTCTTTAAACTCATTGTTACTCCTTTCGGCACTTACATTTTCCTTTTTTTTTTTTTTAACTTTGCACTAATTATAACTTTTACAGGGGCAAATAATGTAATCCCAGACTTAAAAGTAATTTCCTGCAACCCAGAAATAAAAGTCTCACAAAAATGTTAATGATATCATAAGAAAAAATTTCTAAACTAAAACAATCCACAGCCAGCCAGGTCAGCAAAAGTGCCTGCTCCCTAAATTACAAAAAATCCCATGACTGAATGACCCTTTCCTCAACAGTTTTTATTGTTTTCACTTCTAATTTTCACTGTTACATAGTTAATAAACTTGTAGTCAAAAATTTAATTATTAAGGTGAAATACAGAAGGCTTAACAATTTTATTTGAGTTTGAGATTTTTATATTTTAGAATTATTTTGTTTAAATGAAACGGGATATTTGATTAAAAATTCAGTTAGGGTGAACTCTAGCAATGGATTAATGATTAAACACAAAGCATTCATTAATATTTGAAATAAATATTAATAACAAATAGCTGCCTGACTTATCATTTTAAATGCTAAATAAATAAAAATAAATTTATAATATCAAATCCACTTTTAAAAAAAAATCCTTGGAAGTCTGACACACTCAAAAGTTGTGAATATTTGTTGATTTTGTAGGATATTGTTATTTTCCCCGGTGTTCTAAGGAAAGTGTATCCATTTTCAGGCTTTGGGATGTATTGAAACTTCTGAAAATCCCAAATCATGTATCTTTTATCTAGATAATACTTAAAGTATGAAAGACTTCTCAGTATGTATCTTTATAAATTCCAAAATTTCACAATTTAGTTAGAAGGTTAGTATATATCATTTTTCCATTTTAAAAATATTTTCATTGCTGATTTAATGTGATTTCTCTTTCTTCTTTTTCTTCTGGTAAAGTATCAACTATGACATTGACATGTTGGACAGAGACATCTCCAAGGAACCACAGTGAGATAAACCCTCTAATCGTGAATCTATTTTATAGACCTATTTTGAAGCACATTTAACATTTTTAATTAGCCATTAAAAATATCATACACCCTTATTTAGGATGGCAGCTGGTGTTCAGGTTAAGTACTAAGACACATGGTCACAAGAGTTATAAAATCAATGATTTTTTAAATGCTTAAAATGCATAGAATGTCAAACCAGCCAGTTCTTGTATGCGATAAATGTTTTGAACAGATTAATTCAAATATTCTGCAGGAAAAAATAAAAGTCTAGAAAGGTTTGGGCGTCTCTTCTTCAATTTTTTTTTTTTTTTTTTTTAGAACCATTTTGTAGTTCTCAGGGTGAGTAAAAAAAGAGTCTAAATTCCTTATTGAGTTTGTTCCAAATATTGAATCAACATCACTGGAATAAAGAACATAAATTACTTGATAAGCAACGGTGGTTAATTCACTCACAAATTAGATTATCTGACCAGTTATGTAAAATTGTCTAACATTTTTGGATATCTGTAAGTCTTCCTTGATTTCTGAGTGCCTATCTCAGGCGCTAACTTTTGAGGCTGCCCATGGCATTGTCAAGGCCTTGGTCGTCACTCAAATATCCTATGCAAGGCTTTTAGTGCACAACTCCCAGTTCTCATTCTTATGTATCCCTGCCATCCATCCCTCTTCTGGCATCTCCAGGCCAAAATGCAATAGAATCATTTCCTTGTGTGTTTCATAATCATAAAAAAACCTGTATATTTTATAGGCTCCTTCTACAGTTTACATAAGAGTAATCTGAAATAATAAAAGTGGCTCAAAGCAACATCTGAGATTTCTAGTTATTTATTCTAGGAATGTAGGGAATTTTTATTAAAAAAAAGTTGAAATTGTTCCAAAAATACCTTAATGTTAGCATTTTCATATTCAGATGTAACTTTATATTCTATATTGAGTTGTGTAAAACCTGTTCTGCAAATGTTATGTGTTTTTTAAAACTAAAAATGTGCCTATGTGCTGTGTCCATTAACAAGCATAAATTCAGCCAATATTTTTATATTTAATTGATGGCTCTGAATGATAAACAAGGTCTATAAAAATGAGTGGAAAGCACAAAAATTTCTTGAAATGCCTTTTTGTATAGACTGGAGAAAGATTTAATTGAGGCAGTGCTTCCACAAGTTTAAAACTGTTAAATCTCAAATGCTCAAATATGGGCAATTAACCATTTCAATAGTCTTTTAAGAAGAAAGAATCCAGTAAATATATTTAAGGAGTTATATAATTCATAATTACCCACTAGTATCGTTAAAGGGAATTGTTCCAAATAAGTGTTTATCAGGCACAAATAAATTCCCTTTAACTGTTCTAAATCTATTGACACTTACTTCATTATTGTGAAACTCTGGTTTATCAGAAAGATAGTTATTAAAGCTTAAAATCAAGGTGCTTTCTCAAATTCCAAGTTTGTTATTTTATTAACTTAATAAATTTAATATAATTTCCTAAAAGTTTAGAAAAAATAATCATCAATGCAGTATTTCTTCCACACAATCCCACTCCTTTCAGAGCCACACACACTAAGATTCAAAAACATTGTAAACAACAGAAAATATATTCATACTTGATGAAAATTTGTAGTTTCACTGGAACTTATCTAAAGTTTTGAGAATGGTTTGACAATTTTAGTAAAGTCAATAGCAGCAGTTTAAGCAAAGCAGAAATTATAGTTTAATTACATAGCTCATATGTACCATATTACTTACCTGTGACAAAGTTTAGAAGGAAAATTTGCCTCTAAAAGTTTCAGTATAAATTATTAAAGTACATTTAATATATTTCCAAAGAAGTTCAGTGAACCCCTAAAATCTGATTATTAAAATTACAGTAGAAGATAGTATTCAGTGGACAGCTATCTGATACATTAGTTTCACTTATAAAATATCTAGCTTTTTAAAATATAAAGTAAATAGTAAATTTTTGATATTTCTACAATTATTATTAATATCAAAAATGTGTACAGATTATGCAAACAAGTAAAGTCTAAGATGAATCATTCTTACAAAAACATGAAAACATGTATTATCTTAATCTCCAGGGTTTCTAGTTTCCCAAACTTCATTAGCAATATTAAGTGATGTTATGTCCAAGAATTTTATCTTAATACTTAATATTTCCTATATTAACCTCAGTGTTCTTTCAAGCCAAAAGAATTATTTCTCACGAAATATTAGAATTTTATAAAACTTTTAGAAAATATTTAATATATTAAATTCTTAGGTAAGGAAGGCTGAAATCTTTGAAAAGTTTGAAAATAAAAATCAGAAATTAGAATCATCAAACTATACTTTTAAGTCCTATTTGCAAAGAAAAATAAATTCAGCTCAAAATATCTCCTAGAACCTTTTGGCAGATTCTGTGTTTCCTGAAAATGTCCACTTCATTGTGGACATAAAATGTGGCAGGTCTTCTCAATGTGTGTCTGTATTGTTTTCCAGGTGAACAGGATGGATCTACCAAGATTTCATTACTGTTCACAGTTGGTGCTTTGTAATTCTATGTAATTTTAATTAAAGAAGAATTCTGAAACAGCCTCCCTCTGTGCTACCTCCAAGCATACAATTAGCAGACTACAATGTCTGCTGTGAACAGTCAGTTAATGATTTCAGTTTAATAATTTATTATTGCTTCTTCAGTGCCAACCATACTAGAAAATAAGAAGCTAAAACTGTATGTATCATACAGGCATTTAAGGTGCACAGTTTAACAATTTCAAAAGGATTACATTCTCTGCACAAGCCCCCAGATCTTTACATAGAAATGAACAACGTTTTCTTTCTTGAGGAATACAAGAGAAAATATATTTAGGTTTCCTTGTTAAATGTAGCTGTGTCTAGCAGATGATGGTTATGTCAAAGCACCCTCCTCTCACTACTTAACAACAAGACATTCTTCTCAAATATACCCTTGGGGAGAGAGGTGTGGCTATGAGTTTATACAAGAGTATTAAGACAATTTAAAATAGTCTTTTTCACAAAATTCTCTTATGTTCTGCCCTGAGCCATTTCCTAATTAAAAAATAGGGCCAAATACATGAGCTGCAACTCCAATCCTGAACTGACTTTTCCTTTAAAGAAATCACTTTATTGTTATAGTAGAAAAATTTAAATACTTAAATTAGTCATTCTTTTACCAATAACAAATGTAAAGCAGTCTCTAAATAATCACCAGTTCTCTCAATAAGTTTGTATTACATTAGTCCATTCTGAAAGTTGGTGTTTCAATTGGAAAGTTGTAGGAAAATTCAATTAAACAAAAAATAATTTAAACTGAATTAAAAGTATAGGAAAAAAACTGTACTTCTAATGTATTTTTAAAGGACACTCAATACTGGTATTAAGAAGAGAATATATTTTAGGTAATTTAAAATAATATTTTAAGGAAATATTCATGTTGAATTTCATAGTCGTGTGTGCATACATATATTTGTCTACATAGTAAGTACTAAATGATCAATAGATTAATTTTTCTATAGAAAATCCATGCATTTTCAGACTAAAACTATCCTGTTTCCTTTATGTATCACTTCTAAGCCTTTGCTTAAAACTTCATTTTAGAAAAGATGAAGGACTTTATAATTGTAAGAATTTCATCTGAGAAAAGCAAATATACTTGACTAAAATTCAAAGTTGTAGAAATCACCATATCACACTAAATTTTAGCACTTTATGCTTGAATTTCGCTCTATCCTATCACTACATGATTAAAAGTAAAAAAAGCAGCAGAGTCAAAGTGAAGACTAAGAATTGGCTGAGGATTTATCTCAGTGGTTCTGCCATTTGCTCTGTAAGAACATCATCCTGAGTTTGATCCCCTGTACCAAAAAAAAAGGATACATCAGCTATGAAAAAAAAGTGATTTAGTTGTTCTCTTTCCCCAAAGGTAGAGTAGAATGAGTGAATAGCCTAGAACTTCTAAAAAATATCATTTTAGTACAATTCACCTAAGTGCAATAATAGGAGCTCAGATGCACATGGCTTTACTGCCTAACCAGTCCTTTGACAGTCCTTAAGCAATTAAATGTGCCCTCGTACACTGAATGAAACAATTCTATAATCATGTCACAAATGGAGCATAAATGACAGTGTAATCATGTTGCATTTGATACAAAGCTTTCCAGTGAACAAGAAGAGAAGAAAAAAGAAAACAGTTTACTCTCAACAGCAATGAAATTATTGTCTTGCTTATTATGGTTCATAAATTCTATTTTTAAAAAAAGTAATCTGAAGAGTCATTGTCATTATATTATATTTTGGCTTTAATGTCACTCCAGGAATTAAACACTAAAATTTACACTTACTTTCAATTTGTCCAAGATATGTAATTCCATTTATAATTTGAAAACAAAATTTTGGATAGAAAAAAATGGATGCCTTTTGCTCTTTTTTGCAGCAGCTCACAATGCAATTGCTTAAGAAACACTTTACCAAAAACAACAATTGAAAGACCTATATTAAAATTATATCCTCCTGTCTCTGAAATTAAAAACGTGTTGTTTCCTTCTGTGCCTTTTTAAGGATAATAAGAACAATTGTCAACCATTTGTTTTTTTAGATATCCGGGACAGTGGAGGCCCCAAACCAGTGATGGTGTATATCCATGGCGGCTCGTACATGGAAGGCACTGGAAATTTATACGATGGTAGTGTCCTGGCCAGCTATGGCAATGTCATTGTCATCACGGTCAACTATCGACTGGGGGTACTCGGTAAGAAATCTCTTTTTCTCCATTAATCCGTGAAGTATATGATAGTTTTCACTTGTTTTGCTGTGGTTTGCTTTGTTCCATCCCTATCCTATGCTTGTTGACTTTTCTGATCCCAAATTTTTGATAGTTCCATTGAGCTCTATGAATTTTCTTAGAGTATGTGGCAAGAAACAGCAAAGGAAGAATGTGAGGTGTGAAACCAAGTGAGAAATGAAATCAGTCACATTAGGGAGGAATGTACTTTCTACTTTGGTCTTTTAGGATGATGAAAGGTGACAGTGGTGAGGCCTTCATTAAAAAGAGTTAGTTCCCCAGCCAATTTTTTCTTCCTTCTACTTTTCTTTTTTATGATGGTATAAAGTTGCTCGAGGTCCATCATGAACTTAGAAACAGGTTTATATTCTCTTCCAGAATATTTGTATGGACTGGCTTTGGGGAATGATGGCTTCCTATTATTTTGTAGTCTTGTACTTTTCTTTCTTTTTCTTTCTACAGTAATTCGGAACATTTTCTTGAATGCAATGTGCTGGATTTTTTAATTTGGAAAAATGTGTATTGATTTCAGAAAGTGACAAAGGGTTCTTAATGCTTACTGTTCTCAGAAGAATTATAAAACCAAAGTAAAGGTTCTAGATTTTGGAGAAAAGTACAGAAAATTATTATTTGCCTAATACCTTTTCATTTAGACTGAGGTAGGCACGTTGTTTCATGTAATAGGCAATTTACAAAAGATAAATTTACTATTCTATAACCATAAATTTGTTACAGAATTGTAACTATTTAAGAAGTAAAATTGCTATATAATTTAATAAACTTGTGCGTCTGTGATATTTTAGTTAATAGGATTTACAAAAAAACATATCTCAGGCATAAGAGATTTGACTTTTTAGTTTTCATTGTTCTCATTCCTACAAACTCAGAGAGTATAACTTATCATTTGATTTGGATAGAGATACTTTACTCTACCATTCCCTATTCTAAAATACTTTTTAAACTGAATTTGAGGGCCAGGGATTTAGCTCAGTGGTGCTGCCACCTACCTCATATGCGAGGTCCTCAGTTTGATTCCTAGTATGCCCCCCAAAAAAGAATTTGAATTATACTTTGTTTTATAACTGCTTTTAATATTATATATTTATTTAGCCACTTTGAAAATCATATTATTTTCCTTCTGCAATGTTTTTGTTAATCTAACTTTTTTGTACTCATAATACTATGTTTATGCTTATAAACTTACAATAATTTTTGTCAGCTCAATTTATACATCTTTGGGATGTATGTTTGTACTTATTGGCTATTTTGAAATTTGGAGTGTGGTATATTATATAATAGATAAACTGTAGCAATTTAAATATAAAATATTTCTGTAGTATTACTCAAGTATGCATTAGTTTCCCCACAGTGTCTACTCATACATTGTTTCAGGTGATCTTTTAATTTCAGAGGGCAGAGATGAATGTCTTCTCATCAATGAAAACTCTGTATATTAGAAGATATTTAATGATGTGTTCACAATTACTTTTAAATATCTTAATCATGTTATTGATGTATTATGAGCCCTTTTGATATGAGGGTTTCAATATCTTTAATTTTTTAAGTTGAACTACATCATTCCTAGTACAAATTTTATTCTTACTCTTCTCATATTTTTCTGAATTTCTCCAGTTTGAAATCCTGAGTACTGACCAGTTTGCAGATGGAAAATTTAAAATTAAATGCCTATTGTGGTTACAGTGTTTTTAAAAGAATAAAATATCAAATTAGTCATATGTATTTATTTAAAGATCTCTTTTGGTCACATTCTATATGGGCGTTTTGTTTTATTGATCTTACTCACCTAATATACTATTTCATAAAATAAACTATGTTGTTTTGGTAGAAGTTTTTTTCCTTTGTCTCCATCTCCTTTCTCTTTCTTCTCTCTCTCTCTCTCTCTCTCTCTCTCTCTCTCTCTCTCTCTCTCTCTCTAATCCTAACCGTATCTTATCTTTAAATGAATGGTTGTACCGGAGGACAACAGATCAACCAGCTAAAAGTTGAAGAACAAAATCAATTCTTGGTCTGTATAATGGCAAACAGCGTTGGTGCTGATGAAGGGTAATTTTTACAGTGTTAAATTTTTGTTTTGGCCCTATCAAATCCTAAATTTTAACCTATAATTGACTATTTCTTCCTCTAAAATGCATAATAATCAGCCCAAGGGTGTGTTTTAATGATTGCCTCTCAATATGACAAAGTACAAACTCTTTTAGTGAAACATTTTCAGGATTATCTTGGTACATTAATACTAGAACAGATGGGCTTTGGTCACTTCTAAAAATATGCGTTAGGCCTTGTAAAAGTGTATTTAAATGGAATTAATCCATGAAAAAATTATCAAAACATTTTTATCACCGTTTTCATGAGTGGCGCTGTAATTCAGATAAACAACTCATCTCAGGAAAACACAACGGGGACTATAGCGTTGTGAGGTTTTCGTTCTGAATAATTCACCTAATAGGAACTAGATAAGCCAAGGTATCTTGCCTATGGGATCCAAAAGTATTGCCGTGTACTTGTGTACTTACCAGATTAAGTAAATGTCAGATTAGGTAGAAAATAAAATTTGATTCCACGTTAGAGGAAGTCTTTCGCTGCATTTTGATTTGGGTGACCTGTTGTGAAGGGACTAAATTGGGCGGTCTGATACACAATAGACTACTTACGTGACTATCACTCTGAGGCGACCGGCAGAGAACTCAGCGTTCTTGGAACACGTGACAAAATTAATATTGCTTTGCATTTATATCCTAGAGATAAAATCTTAGGATTTCTATTTTTAATAATATGTGGAAATCTAATAGTCTTTCACTTATAACATTCATGCCAATATCTAGTGGCCAAGGTTCCAGTTGAAAGCAGTTCATGTTTAAATATAAAATTGTGTTCATTATAATGTAGGAATAGCATAGAAGAAAAATATATGTCATTGGATGACATTGCTCTCGAGATCTAGTAAAGCTCAGAGTTAGGACCTTTTGTGAACATTTTTGTAGTGGTATTATTATGTCAAGCCTGTTTCTCACTCAAAAATACTACTGGTGGTGATAAGAATAATCACTAACAAGGCTGATACAAAATACACTTTGCAGTCCTTCACCTAGGAAGTAAGTTTCCCTATCTTGACTCCTGTGAGCCTGTCACACACACTTAATAGTTACACATCTTTCCATTTCTTACAATATACATTCCTTTGTCCTTAGCCAGTTTTGATATAAAGTCTTTCCACAGTTAAATTCTTCAAAACCAGTTATTTCATACATCATTGCATACTACCTTAAATTATTTGTAATAATTATTAGGATTGCACTTTTCTAATATTTAATGCTTGGTTAATAAAAATAATTATGTTGTAATAGGGAGAAATGCTTTGTTTTTTTTGTTTATTTTATTTTTTATTTTTAGTACCAGGGATCAAACTCAGGACCTTGTGCTTGCAAGTAAAGTGCAGTACCACTAAGCTGAATTCCCGGCCCAGTTGTGTATTCTTTTATTCTTTGGATATTTGAGACAGAGTCTCTCTTTGTGGTTCAGGCTGGCCTTGAGCTCACTACATGTATGTAGCCCACGCTGGTCTCAAACTCACAGCAAACATCGCCTCTCAGCCTCCCAAATGCTGGGATTACAAGTATGCTTCACTAATCCTGGTCTGATAATGCATTCTTAAAGAGGAAAATAACCAGGGAAGGGTGGAGCAGCTGAAAGGAGGGCTGGGGAATGAGGAAAAATAAGAACCAAGACCTGTCATGTAAAGGTACAAGATCCCAATGATGAATGTAACTGTATTGTATACCTGAAATATACCAATAAACAATAAAAAGGGGGGAAATAATCAATAATAAATTTTCTGTAAGGCATATATATTTTCCTATGGACAAGAAATGGGAAAGAATATAGAATAAAGTGTTCACCATTAATATGAGATATTACACAGTAACATTTTTGAAATAGAAACTACTCAAATATTCATGTATTGTTAAATCTCATAAATTGAAAACATGCATTCAGTCATTTAATATTAAAATGTGTTTCAACACATCTCCAAATTTAAAGTAAAATTATTATTATTCTTAAAGTAAAATTATCAATTAATTTTAGAGTAAAGGGAAAATTTTAAGACTACTTAGGCAAACATAAGACTTTTTATCTGATGGAAATTTAATGAGTTATTTTTGTCTTGATAGGAATATTTTTCAGAGAGCTATGCATTCTGTATTGTGCAATACAATAATTCTTGTGCAACTCATTTTAGAAAATGTTTCATAAATACATATATCTTGAAATTTGATAAGTTTTTAGAAAAGGATCTAATTAAACACTCTTCTAAGTAATACACCATTCTTCCACGAAGAAAACTTTTGAAGCAGTCTCCTTTCTACTGGTATTTGAAGAATTGGTTTATTTTATAATGTATATGACTAATAATTCAAAACAAACTTCAAAAAAAGTATTGTATATCAATTTTAATAAATTCCTAAATATATTTAATTCTATTAGACTTGGTTAATGAGACTTAACTATGATAACTAGATTTTTTATGTATTAATAATTCTTTGAGTATTATCAAATAATAGAGATAATTATAGCTTTGCTGTAGTCAGTTATCAAACAGATAACACTTGGTTAAGCAATTTTGTATGAGGAGTTAAAAGTAAAGTCAACATTGTCCTTACTTTTAAAGAGTTTCTGACTTCTTTGAGAGGTGAAATAAGTACCCAGTAGAGAAGAATCATTGATCTAGTGTTTCATATCTATAATAATGTTTATTAACTTATTTACATGTACAGTCACTTCATACATAAAAATAAAAGTCAGAGCAACAGAAAATGAAAGGAAGCATAGAATATTGGATTCATGAGGATGCAGTACCTGAGATTTATATTTGAATCCTAACAGTGAAGAACAAGATTTGCTAGTCTATGTCATGTTCATAATTTAAAAAGAAAAACATTTAATTTCACAAGCTGTAAATTTTGTATTCTTTTTTGCACTGTTTTCATTTCTGTCTGGCTCCAAAATTCTAAAACCAAACCAACAAACAAAATCCCTAATGTCACCTTATGTTCAGGGGTAATATATAACCTCATTTTAAATTTTTATGAAGAAAACGACCTATTCTCTGTCCCAGCGTGATCTTTGGGAAATGAGACAAAGGGAGTCACTATCATCCTTTGACTCCAGAATGCTTTCACGGACTTGGTAGCCCTTGAGTAAGACCATGTAAGCTGACTTATCCCTGGTTTTATTTGAGGGGAAGGCAGAAGGCCATTATTTTCTTTACATTTATTCATACTCTTATTGTGAAAAGTGTAAGTAATTGTGATAAATGCACAGACAGAAAGGGGTTGCCAAAATAATAAAACAAAGAAAAGGACACAGAGACTTAGGCCATATTTACAATTAACAAAATTGAAAAAAAAAATCAATATTTACAACTGAACAAAATGTATATCCTAGTTGTCAACAAATTCTAGTAACTATAAATTTCATGAATATCATTATTATGCAAAGAAAAATGTATAGTAAGACAAAAAATGCATAATTATAAAATATTACCCATTTTACATTGCACAGAAGCTCATCATATGGGTTGTACTGATTTTATTCAGGACACAAAGCGATATAGGTATTGCATGAGAGTCTTTATGTTGAAGATGCAATAATATCTTAAGTGAAGGATTATTTTATAGTATTCTTCTGTAAGAACCAAAGACATAATAATAAATGCTCACAACTTTTACAGTGGCATTTGAGCAAAGAGCTAACTAAATCCAATTGAGCTAAGATATTTGGTTATTTCTCTTATAATAGGACAAAGCAAAACACCAATTGAAATGAATGGACATTTAACTTGGCCCATAGATTTCTTTTCTTAAATATCAGTTGTCTCAAGTGAGTTATAATAAGGGTTATATGGTAATCAATTTTAGACTGAGCACTAAAATGAGCTCCCTGAGTAGCTATATTGTTTGTCCTTTGAGAAAAAAAATATAGATAGG
Source organism: Fukomys damarensis (assembly GCF_012274545.1). Classification (NCBI taxonomy): domain Eukaryota; kingdom Metazoa; phylum Chordata; class Mammalia; order Rodentia; family Bathyergidae; genus Fukomys; species Fukomys damarensis. The sequence goes on from NW_022900924.1 coordinate 34,744,184, forward strand.
TAATATTATTGTATTTCTTCTGCCTCCTCTTTCCAAAGTAACATCAGGCGGCTTGGAACAAATTTAACAATATGGTCATATAAAAAACTTAGAAATAACGTGAAAGTCAATGTGGCAGTTAATGTGTAAATTAGTTAAAAGAAGATACAAGATTTATATTAGTTACAGTCTTGCATTCATTCGTATAATCTGAGTAATATGAATGGGCATTGTGCAAAATGCTAAGGATATTTTCAGAAATGCTAGAGACCTGAGCCCTGCTATCTTATTAGCAATTTGGGAAGATAGGAAATAAATGAAAAATCATAGAAATGATGCATCTCACATAGATAATGACTTGATGAAAAGTCAACCTTTTTTACAATCACCTATATAAGTCCAGAGGAATGACAATTAGTATGAAAAGAAATGCCTCTGTTCCAGAGATTCAGAAAACATTTCCTAGAGGAGGTGTCATTTACATTTCCATTTCTTTCATCTACTGAGAAAATTAGTGTCAAGCTTTCCAAAACCCTCAGACTATCCACTGGCAACTTCTCAGTTCTGAGCTGATCTCAATCTAGCACAAGACATAGTTAACTATTTTCTTCCTGGCCTGCGTGTTTCATGGCGTTTTCCCAGAGTTTCCTCCTTTGTCTTTCTCTGCTGACTCCTTCACTGTCTCTCTGAAGTGATGATCCTATCACAGCCTTTAAAGTGCCATTAAGCAGAATCCTCAGGTTTCTTTTCTTCTCTCTCTGCAGTGTTTCTCTAGGGGACTTCATGTATTGCTCTAAACACAATCTCTATAAAAGTGGCTTTTTAATGCTGTAAGTGAATCAGCTGCAACTTCAGGACTGACCATTCTTCAGAATGCCACACTTCTATGTAATCTGCCCACCAGCCTCCAAGTGTGGATGTCTGATAAATATATCAAGATCAACATGGCCAAACTGTGTTGAGTTCCTCACCCTTCCTCATGTGAATACCTTCCACATCAAGGCCATAATAATTGCAAAAGCAGCAGAAATCATAGTAGCCATCGTCATAGGAGACTCACATTTTAAATGTTTGAAGTTGTTTTCATTGACAATATTAAATGCTCACAAAAACCCAATCTGGTATGGTTGTTATTTTCCCCATTTTATAAATGCAAAAACAAATGGTAGAAAGGTTAAATAAAATTCATGCTGGTCAAACAGCATTAAATGATGGCAATAGAATTCTAACCCACCCAGTCTTTTCTTCACTATAGCACTGTATTGATGGCATTGGCCTCACCTTCTGTCCTGAACGTCTAGCGAGAAGTATACATTTTCTCCGGTTCATCACTCTCCTCTAGCTAGTAAATCAGATTTTGCTCGTGAATTATTCCATCATAATCTTGGTCTTCTTCTTCTTTCTGTTTTCCTCTTCAGCAAACTAAGCCATGTCTCCCTGAACTTCCTATTTTATTTCCACCTTTCACTTTTGCTCTCTACCTATAATCCATTTTGCACATTGCAAAATCAGATTGTCCTTTAAGTACATAAATCATACCATCTCCTTTCTCTGCTTAACATCCTCCAAAATGGCTTCCCATTATTCATTTAGAATAAAATTAAACTAATTTCTTGCCTTGTAGGGCTAAATCTTGCATGAACAAATCCTGCTTTGTATCTTTCACTTCAATTCAAAAGTTTTTGCCATCTGCTGCAGGCATCCTTCACGCACATCAAATTCATTCCCATTTTAGGGATTTTTAGACTTCCCGTTCTCTCTGCCAAAAATAATTGTGGGGTCATTTCCACACATCTTTTCAACTTGACTGTTCATGTTCATCTAAATGAAAAAGTCAAAATTTCATGTCATCCCTCCTTTAAAATTATGTGAGCCACATTTATCATCTAATAATGTCATCTTCTTATTAGGATCGTTTGTTGCTTTATTGTCTAGTTCCCTGAAGCCTGAAATAGTCACTGGCACAGGGCATTTCTTCGGAAAGTATGAGTTAAAAGAATTGAATCTTGACCTTGTGTGTCAATCGGTATTGATTCGATGTGGTCATAAAATGAAAGCGAAGAGGAGGAGAGTCTGGGTGAAAGCTGAAGGAAGAGAAAAGCCTGGCATGTGAAAGGACCTGAACAAGCTCTGATGGAAAGCTTTGAGAAAGGATTGAGCACTGCTGAATAAGGTGGAGACAGAGGCAGGAGAGAGTGCAACACTTTTAAAGATTTAAGACTGAGGAGAACAAGAGATGATTATACACTATTGAGTCCATACATAATATGATTAACTCCTATTAAAATATATATTTTGGATAAGCTAGGCCTTAATCAAAGTTGAGATCCTGTTATGGATGCAAAACTCCTAGCCTATATTCATTGACATAGGATGTCTGATAGTTTAGA
>NW_022900924.1:34746725-34813330 GCF_012274545.1 Fukomys damarensis
TATATATATATATATGGCAGGTATTTTGTTTTAAAGAACAAGTTGACCCTTGGCTGGCTCAGGTAGGTGTGAAAATCAGTCTTTTATACAAAGCAAAAGAGATTTTGTCAATTTCCTCTTCTTTTTAGATAATGAAATTAGTCAAAACAATACTATTAAAACTTAAATTTCCCCTTTGAAGAAATAAGACAACATGTGATCTGTTTTATTCCAGATACTGGTGAATGTAAGTGATCATAATATAATAAACTGTATTTTGATGACATCTTATAACCCTAATTTTCTCTGTCATTAAGAGGCCTCATTTAACTTGTCCCAAAAATCATGATTTTTATTAGCTGTCATAAATAGTCTTTGGGCAAATTCTGAAAGAAATTGAGAAGTGTAGTGCCTGTTATTTTTTTTTTGAGTGATTAAGATCAGTGATTTGGAATAAAACCAGTTAATGGAATACAAGTTTTCCTCATTTCTAGTCAAGGCATTCTTCTGGGGCCATAACTGAACACCTGTTTTCAAGTACTTACAGGACTGTAGGCAAACATACCACAGATTAAAATATACCAATCTTTTTCTGAGCAGAAGGTATACTTTTATTCACTCATTTATTTACTCATACATAAATTCCACAAACACCTTTTAAGTGTCCACTCTCTGTTCATAATAGCTGATGTTCACAATGTTGATAAACAGACTCAATGCTTTCTCTTGCAACTCAGTGAGGAAGAAAGAGATTAAACCAAATAGCAACACAAAATTTGAAAAGTTTTATTAGAAGAGAATGTAAAGACAAAAACGAACATTGCATGAAAGGACTTTTTGTAACTTTCACGCTGACAGGTTTGTGGAGATTTTTCCTCGTCTATATTAAAGGTATGCATTCAAAGATGGGTTAACTATTTCAAAATAGTATTAAAAAATGGAAGATAATTAGACACAAAATGAATTGTTTAAACGAGTAGCTGTGGTAAAAATGCAAAAAATCCAGACAAATACACCACCCAAAAGCAACCATGAAAATGTCCCTAACAATTAAATGAGCAAGTTTCTGAAATATCAAATGCACAGAGAAAAGATCTTGGGGGAGTGACTAGCCCTGGATGAATACCGTATCTATAGAGGGGCGGGTAACCTTTGGACTTTACAGAGGTAATGGGAAATTTTTCTTCCTAGGTGCCCTGTATGTCTGGGGAAATCTATATGATGTAAAAGTTAATAACTTTACCATTTCTTTAGTTTTTAATGAAGATTCGGTTCTTTTCCTCATCCAAGATCAGTTTTTCTTTTCTGTTCCAAACAATGAGATCTTAGGCCTTTTTTTCCAGTTTTGTTCAATTTTGAATAGTTTTTCTTCCACTCTCAGATGCTTCCTTAGCCAGGGAAAAGTGGTGCTTGCCACCCTGCTCTGACCTAATGACGTGATCCTTGGCATCCACCCATGTTCACGGATTTCCCTTAAAACAGACAACAATTTCGTCTGCCCCATACCTTGTTTCTTTTTTCTCTTTCCTTTAATAAAATCCTTCTTTCACCTACTTACTGTATAAACATTTGGATATTGCTCTTTTGTCTTTGCCTTTTTACTACTAATTGGCTCAGTTCAATTTTTTTGAAAAATGCATTATACTAGTCTTCTTCTATTACCATTGCTCCCATATAGTCACCTTATTTACCAGATGGGCTTCCAGCCGACTCTGATCCTACAAACCCAGACACATGCTGCTCCATCTCACTTCACAGCCAGATGCATCACTTTGAAAATGCAAAACAGCACCTATTTCCTTCCACCTTTCTTCCGTTTTACATCTCTAAATTGTTCTCACTGACTCTGGGAGTCATTCCAGCCTTTTCCTTCTATTCCTACTCTGCCAGAATATGTTGTTCATCCTTTTTAGTAAACTTTACCTTCTGTGTGTGTCAGATTTCAGCACTATAAATGCAAGAAAGGTTTGTTTCGGCTCACATCTTAGAAGTTTCAGTCCATCGTCACTTGACCCTGTCACTTTAGGCAAGTGACAAGGCAGAGCATCATAGCAGAGAGCAGGAAATGGATCAGAGTTCTTCATCTCAACATGGCTGGGAAGCCAAAAAAGTCAGGGTTTCAGTATCTATTCAAGAGATGCCTCCCAATGAGCAAACTTCCTTGCTGTGGCCCTTGCCTTTTAAAGGTTCTGCCATCTCCCAAGGCAGCACCAGACTGGCAAATCATCCTTCAGCACGTGGCCATTTAAGATCCAAACCATATCGCACACTGGTCTCTGAGAAGCCCCTTCCACCTCTCCTAAACTAGTCTCCTAAGTGCCTACCAGGATCATGTGTGCCTACTCACATACTACATAAATCAAACTTTCCCAACCATTATACCCCAGTTGTTGCCTTACCTTACCTGCAGTCTTTCAGGTAAGACTGACTTTTCATTTCCTATATATACATATGTATATGTGCATATATATGTATAGCTTTGATGCACTCAGTTTACCTGCAACCATCTACTGTATTGTGTTACCTTTTCTCTGCCTATTTCCAGAGTCAACCTCAGATAGGGTGGACAGAGATAATGATGTCCAAGAGACAGTAGTAAAAAAGTATTGCATAGAAGTGATTCTATGTGTGTATGTATTCCTAAGGTAAAATTTCTAACTGAATTTTATATGAATAAACTACTGATTATTTCACCTTGTTTGACCAATTAGTATAGGACTAAGTCAGAGAATTAGATAAAGAAGAAGTACCCAGTGTCCAGCCCAATTCATTGACTATCCCTACGAAAAAGAAATAATTTACCTATGTTTATAAAAACTATGGTATCAGATGGTTAAGGAACTCAAACTTTTTAAATTATTCTCTTAAAAGATCTAATTCCTATATTAGCCTTTTAATCTTTTTCCCTGCCCTTTGCTTTTGTCTTCCTTCTTTGTATAGTAATACAAAATTCTATTTTTAGGAAGATAATAAAAATTGGATTTATTGCTCATTCTGGTAACTTCTGTGTAACTCTAGTGAAATAAATAATCAGAGGGAATGCTTAGTTGCATTAAGATCAATGAATCTCAAAAATATCTTCATATTACTTTAAAGGATGTAAATGTGCTCCTGTATAGGATAAAAAATGGACTATTAGTCTAGTCTTGCATTTTTCTTATAAATGTATTCTTTTAAATGTTCATCCACCCACTACTACCTCTGTACCAGCACTATTTAATAGAAATAAATAGCAAAGCACACATCTAATATTAGCAGTTACATTAACGAAAAGTAAAAGAAACAAGTAAAATTAATTTTAAATATTTGTTTCCTTCTACCTAATATATCCAAAATATGATATCTAAGTTGAATCAACATTATATTATTCAGGAAATATTTTGCATTTTGTACTTTGTGTTTTGTTTTGTTTTTTGTGGTACTGGGGATCAAACTCGTGTCCTTGCACTTGCGAGGCAGGCCACCGAACTGCTGAGCTAAATCCCCGGCCCCTATACTTTGAAATACGGTATGTTCTTGAAATTGATAGAATATTTCAATCCAGCTATTAAATTTTCAACTACTAAAATAAAATTTAATCTTATCAAGCAATATAGTGTGTTTATAAGAAAACATTATTAGCCACTTCTTCATTTTCAAATTTTAAGTAAGCTAAAATTAAATAAAAAATTAAAATGCAATTCCTTAGTAATATGAGCCACTTTCAAATGCCAGCAATCCAGTATGAAGGGTGGCCACCATATTGTTGGCACACAGTTCTCTACTGCTGGAAGCAAACTTGTCTGATTATATAAATCTGTTAAAAGAAATGTTTGATCCAAGAACTCTTAATTCACAAAATAATCTGTAAATTATATATACTTACCATGGTATTAATATATAAAATCCATAATTAAAATGTATGGAAGACAGAAACCTAAGGATCAATTGCTATTTTAAAATAACGTTATTAACTTTTTAAACAATTTTTGAAAATTTATATGTTAGAAAAAATTTTATTATTTATAAGATACTTATTTTATTTTTCATCTTGTTATCCAGAGGGTTAAGAAGACTTAGATTAAATTTAATGTTTGGCTTTAATGGCGATTACAGCTGAAAAAGATAATTCACAAAGACAACAATGCATAACACATTTAAGGAGCAGTTCATTACTAATCAATTAAATTTACACAATCTTCTTCCTTGATAATTCTGATGGTTGAATTCTCATCAAATAGAATTAAATTACAGAATGTCTACTTTTTGACATTATAAGAGAGAAGCTCATTTTTATGAGCAAAATGAAAAAGTCAGCTTAGCCATTTTTATGGGCTCATTGGTACTTGTAAGATCTTCAGTCTGTAGTTTATTTGGAAGAATTCTTTGAATCTAGTTGCCCCATGTGACTGCTAGTTTTATTGAATTCAGATAACAAAGAAACCAAATTCACTTAACTAGATTTATGTAGTCTGCAATATGCTTTAAAACAATGAAAGCCAACAAAGACATAACAGGTTGCCAAGCAACACTCCCCACCCTCCAAAGACCTCGTGAGCTATAGAATATGTGTATGTTGATGTATGACACTTAGCTAACCTCTTCATTTGCATTCTCAGAGACGGCTTCAGTGTCACTCTGTGTATTTCAGAAAGTTCACTCTTTTATAAAGGATAAATATAAATATATGTTTTGCCAATTTCTCCCCAGAGTTTCATGTATCATGCTGTGTCAACCTTGGATAAGCATGTAATACTATTGAACTAAATCAAAACATCCTTTAACATCATGAGTATGATTTGTGAACTGACATTTTGTACTGATGAGATTATGACTTGAGGTTTTTCTTTTATTTATTTTTCTTTCTTTCTTTTTCTTTGATAATTGGTAGCAATTTTGGCTTCTTTGTTACAAGTAAATGAATATATTTTTCATTGTCCAACATGGAACACCATGATTTTCTTAAGGCAAATTAGATACTTTCTGTGCATTCTTTTATCTCTGTGAATATAAAAGAAATCCAGTAAACTGGAAGCCCTAAAGTGGCCCCAAAACCACTTAGACTTCCTTAAATTGTGCCCCAGAGAAAAGCACAGAAAACCATGCCACCCAAAGACAAATACAAGAGTAGAGAAATTAAGATTAACATTTAAAGATATTCTTTATTCTTCATTCATTTATTAAGAATTAAAATTATGCTTCTTTATATATCAAACTATAACACTGTATTGAAACAGATTTAAAAAAATTTTAGGAAGATATATATTTATTTCTTGCTAGTTTGTTTAAACATGTTGATAACATAATTAACTCATTTATTTTTTAAAATAAAGTAACAGTTTGACCATTCATTTTTAAATGATGATAATAAAAAAATTTTCACATTTCATAGCTGGGCAGAACATCAAAAGAATATGTCACTTTATTCTATTTCAACTTTGATTGTCTTGTTATTTTTGTATCTTTTGTTCAGTCTCACTGTTTCTGGAGTGGCTGATATTAGCAAAACATCTTGTTGTTTAAAGTTTTTTTCTTTGGTTCTATTTTTCTAATATAAGTCCTCTATTTGAAAAATAATTAATGTTTAACCATGTTCTCCAAAGCTTAAGAAGCTCCTTGCCAAATTAGTTGGATACTCATCTCTATTTAACCTGATCTTTATTTACATGGTGCTTGACAAGCTCTTTTCCACTAATGAGAAGTAGATCTAAGAGGATTAGATCTGAGAAATGGTAAAATTGAAATCACTTCATTCCTAATTTTTGTCTTTTATATCAGGTCTTAAAAAGCTTAGGGTTTCCCAGGTGAAAGATTATTGAAGTTTTTGCTATAAAATTACACCCCTTTTAGATAGCTAAGATGGTTTAATCCAAAACTGTGATTTGAGTTTTTAAAATAAGCTTTATGATAGATAAAAGACAAGCTCGTTTTGAGTCAGAGCTCAGAAGGAAATAGGCAAGGTAAGATTCAAATTATATTCATCTCCAATTTTTCTTAATAATTATGCCCGTGAGCCATATTAATCCAAAAAGTACCAAATGAATGCAATTTAGGTCCTGAATATATATGTTGCCAAGGTTTGGATGCACTGCCCCCTTAACGTTTTCATGTATTGGAGGTACCTGAGATGGTAAGGTAAGAAGTAGTCAAACCTTAAAGAGATAGGGCCCAAGAGGACATAGGTATTTCCTGCTGGAGTGCTGCTTTTGGAAGCACTTTTCATGTTATACTGGGTTAGGTCTCACTAGAGTCCGTTTTTTGAAAACCTTAGAGATCCAAGATCTCTGTCTTTCACTATGCTATGCAATCAGTTTCTCCTACACCTTCTCTAGCCGTGAGATCATCAGCAGAGCTGAACTGACGCTAGCTTCACCTCGATTCTCCAGAACAACGAGATAAATAAATCTTTTTTCTTTGTAAAGTTAACTGGTCTGAATTGTAGAGTCAGAATAATAGAAAATTATGCTGTGTGTGTGTGTGTGTGTGTGTGTGTGTGTGTGTGTGTGTGTGTGTGTGTAAGGGATTCTTTTTGTTGTTGTTGCTGTTATTCAGGATAGGCTAAGTTCAACAACAAGAAAAATGAACTGAAAGTATCGGGGCTAATATGACAAAAAATATTTCTTTTTCACTTAAATTCTGGAAATTTAGAAGACTGTATCCTCCATGGGACATTTCCTTAAGTCTGATTGCCTTGATCTTGATTTTTGCCAGCTTCACACCACATTTTTCTGAAGAAAAGCAAAGCAAAGGCTGAACTGTACCATTGTGTTTTCATCGGCAGAGGTCAGAGTAATTCGCAGCTTTGGCCAGAACAGGTAGTACTGTTCCACCTACTGCTACAGGGGTGGGACACACCAGAGAGAACATAGAGCATGTTGTGAACTTTACTGTCTCAGCCAGGGTACCTTAGTCACTTGATCATACGCTAAACACTCAAACTTACTGTGTCTTATTTTGCAGAGATTCATTCTGAAATGCTCACTAAATATTAGTTTTTGAAATGCTAGTTTGCCGTATTTTGACAGTAAAGGCTTCCACGGAAGGTAGTTTTGATGATTCATTCATTCATTTGTAAAACAGTTGTTATGTAAGCCATTTAGTCTAGACTTGATATTGAGGATACAAAAAAAGAACAAGACATAGTCCTTCTACTCTAAAAGAGATTGCTGATTATTTTGCTAAAAACAAAATATATTATGTACACCATATGGGCAAATCCATTATTCCGTCTTCTGAGCAAAGTATTCATTCATCACCTATTGGGTGCCAAACGTTGTAACACTCACTCAGGTCATAGTAAATATGAAATGTCGCTGGTATTTTTTTCCATATGGGCCTGCAGAAATAACAGAAAATGTTGCATTAGAGATCAATAGTTTCTGTGAAAAAATAAAATGTGTGGTGCTAGAAAACCTACCTTAGATTAGATGATCATATTGACACCTAAGAAACCAGCTATTCCAAGATCTGAAATAGGTATATTGTCTTACGAGGTCAAATTTCTTTTGTTGTAAGTACTTAGGCTACAGAAGGCAAGTTAGTACCATAGCACTGAATTATAGTGTATCAAGGGGGGAGCAGCAGGGGTAAATTTGGAAATGGGGGTAAAATCCAATCATGTAAAGTCTCAAGTGTGATGCACAGATTGTGGTGAAGAGAAATAAATAACTTTAGGATGTGTATTACACACGTATTTATTTTCTTAGTGTATGTTTGAAATACACATCATAACATTCATTGTGAGTAGTTGGTGAATATACATAACACATCTTAATTCTTTAAGTTTCTTTCCCCTCTCCTCCCTTAGCCTTTACTCCGTCACTTGACCCTTTTCCTTTTCATATTTCAAGCCCCCGCAATTGCACCTGTCATCTTACAACCACACGTGGCACATTGATGTGAAAATTGCTTGAGGGAGAAGATGGGTGAGCTAGATTTTAAAGAGTGAATATGAGTCATCTGATCATTTTAGGGTCAGCGCATGCAGAAAACACTAAGCAATTAGAGCTAAAATTAAAAACCAGACACTAATAAACATAGATGTGATCTTACCAAGAATTTGGAGCCATGAAACTCAAAGGGGCCGGGGATTTAGCTCAGTGGTTTCGCTGCTTGCCTCACACCCACAAGGACCCAAGTTTGATCCCCGGTACAAAAAATAAAACCACAAAGGGACAGCACCTGTTGTGGCATGAGAGAATGAGATTTACCGGAGGACTGATTTACAGGATTGTGAGGCTGAGCCATCCTACCAATCTGCCACTGGTGACCTGGAGAACCCCAAGTGCTGGTGGTATAATTCAGTCTGATTCTGATGGCTGCCAGCAGGAGTTTTGATGTTGACAGAAGAAGGAAAAACTCCAGAAGACTTCTTTTGCCCTTTTGTTTGATCCAAGCCCTCAACAGTTTGAATGATGCCCATTGACGTTGGTGAGGGTAGATTTTCTTTTCTCCATCCTCTGATTCAAATGCTAATTTCCATCGGGAAGTTATCCTTGGTACAACCTGAAATAGTATTTTATTAGCTATCTGGGCATCACTTAGCCTAGTCATTGATTGATAATTAACTATCACGTCAAATTAATATTTTGTTTGCATAAACAAGAAAAAAAAAGTTTTCCTGAGGGGGTACCAGGGATCAAACTCAGGTCCTTGTGCTTGCAAGGCAGGTGGCAGCACCACTGAGCTAAATCCCTGGTCCCACTTAAAGAAAAATTTAAAGATGCTTTATAATTCTCAAAATCTTGAATTTGCCTACATGACATATTTCATTCATATGATTTAAAATTATTTTTGAGTATATAATGGCATAATTTGAGATGCTAACACATCATGTAGATATTTATTTAGACATTTATTGGTTTTAATACTGCATATTTCTTTGCAAAACATATATGCAGTAATAACATTTTATAAGTCCTTTTAAAAATTTGAAATATAAAACAGTAGGCTGAAAATTTTTGTGCAGAAGCAGAGTCCCCTTGTAAGTGAAAAAGACAGATGAAGGGTATCTGTCCTAGGCAGTAAAAGTCATTCAATATTTAACCCACAAATATTCACTGCATACTCTACCACGGTACTCTGCTAGGTGCTATAGTCATCAGGGAAAAACGATTAGAATATCTCTTCCCTATTGTATTATATTATATTGTGTTCTAATGAGAAGAGAAACATAATTGATAAATGGGTAAAATACAGAGTATGTCTGACAGTGAAATACGCTGAGGAGAAAGACAAATCATGGGTAGAAGATGGGAAATTTGAGAAAATAGTAGCACGTTGTTGTAAGGGAGGCAGGAACGGAAGTAAGAGAAAAGCCCATATTAATATCTGGAAGGAGAGTGATTAAGGCAGATGGAAATGCAAAGGAATTGAGCAGGGAAGGGGAGTAGTACATTTCAGAAGCAGCAGCTCGGCCTGTAGATGAGATCAGACAGACAGGCAAATGGGAACAGGGAGCTGGCACCGGCCAGAATTTGATTTTGTCTCCTTTCTGAATGACATGGAAAGGTGAGGAAGGGTTTTCAGTAATAACTCCACGTCCTACATTATTCTCAAATAGTAGTCTCTTGACCTTCTATGTTGACACTACATTGAAAAGGAACAGAGTGCAGGCAGGTTAATGCAATAATCCAGGGCCAATATCATGGTCATTTGGATGAGGTTTGTAAGTGTGAGGCACTGAAAAGTCATATTCTTTCTTTTTTTTCTCATTGAGTTTATTGGTACATTTTAGGTACACAGTACAGTTACATTCATCATTGGGAGCTTGTACCTTTACATGACAGGTCTTGGTTCTCATTTCTTCCCCATTCCCCTGCCCTTCCTTCACCCCCACCCCATCCCTATTTATCAAGACTTTGTTTACAGTTTTTCCTTTTATCATATTTTTTTCTCTTCTCTTACTTCCCTTCCCCTATCCTTTCCACTTCCCCTATACCTTTAGCCCTTTTCTTCCTATTTCCCTTTGTCAGTTATACAATTTGGATCTCATTTACACTTTCAGTTTTTCACACCAGAGAAACTATTCCTTATTGACACATGTGTGACTTATTTATTTCATTTAAGAGTACGGCCTCGATATGCATCCATTTTCCTACAAATGACTTTAGTTTCTCATTCACTATGAGAATAATGTTGCATTTTATAGAAAAGCCACATTTTCTTTATGTAGTCTCCAGTTGATGAGCAATTGGGCTGTTTTCAAGTTTTAGCTATTACAAACTGTGCTGCTATAAACATGGGTGTGCATATATCACTGTGGTATGATTCCTTTAATTATTTTGTAAAGATACCCAGCAGAGGGATGGCTGGGTCAAATGGAGCCTCTAGTGACGCCTTTACGATAGAGCTTACAAGAATTGAAGAATGCTTTAGATTGGTCTAGAAAGGTTTCAAGGGCTTTTGTGTACATTACTGAAAGATAGAGACTTCATATTCTAAGAAGGAAAATACTATAGGAAAGTAATTTTGTGGTGGCAAGGTACCCATTCAGTTTTGAATGTATAAAATTTAACCTAAAATGTACCAATAAACTCAATGAGGAAAAAATAAATAATGTGTATCAGACATGAAAGTATAGATTTCCACTTGTTACAAAAGAGTTATTAGATGCAGAAGACTGCAGTTCAGGGGAGAAGTCAGGGTGGAGAGAAAAATAGCCTATATGTATGCCTGGCAGAAGTGGATTCATTTTAAAGATAATTGACAAATAAAAGATGTATATATTTGAGGCACACAGTATGAGAATTTGATATGCAAATACATCAGGTACAGATTATCAAGTCAGAGTAGTTAACATAGTCATCACTGATTGTATTTATCATCTCACATAGTGTATAAGAAAAGTCTCCTTCCATTCATAGTTCTGTTCATTCTTCTGCCTTTTATTATTCTGAGTTAACATTAAGCTCCTCTTATTTAACATTTGGCCTTAAGCATACTCTTATCTGTAATATTTAATAAGTTGTCTATGAGATATTCCTCTTACTTACATTAAATAGTTAATTGATTCCAAGGTGGTACATTGAGTTAGTGGAATATTTAGCAGGTATATTTTAGCAGGTCATAAAATTAATGGGTATGGTGGGGTGGGTGATTCATTTATTGGCTTTATATTCAATCATTTTATCAATATGTTTCCATGCATTTAAATTATATTTACTTGGGCTTATCTGAACATGTTGAAAGAATAACCATTTTTACATTGTAATGTATATGACCTAACCTGTATTCATTGAGATTTACAGTTCTCTAATTTCAGAGGTCAGTTATTAGGATTCCCGTTCAGCTTTGAGGCTGTCGTAACTTATGACGTGCAAGTGTTTGTTCCAATATGGTCTCAGCCAATGGAAGTCATGTAGCCAGTGAAGCAGAGACAGGAAAGAAGATTGCCGTACTTGAATCTGTACCATCAAAATTTCAAAACGAGTCAATAATAAACAATAGGTTAGTGGTTTGATATGCCTACAGTATCAATTTCAGTGCACAACAGGCAAGTTATTTATGAAATGTGCTTCTTGAAAATATATGACTCTCATTTCTGTGTCCTTTGCAACAAAATAGATTGGCATTTTGCATTTATTTAGAACACATGGTTCCTTTATTGTTTTTTAAAATACAATGACACCACACAGGTAAAAAAATATTGAAGAAATTCAATTTATCTATTAAATAGAATAGTTATTTTAAAAATATTTCAATTGTGGTATTTGGCTTTTTACAATTTAGGAAGTAATAAACTTAAATTCTCCAGAACCAAAATAATTATTGCTGGTGTTAGCCATATATTTTGTGTATGAATACAAAAATGTCATTGCATACAAAAATACTGCTAATTGAAATTTATCATTTGCATATACTGTATATAAAGTGTTAGTCATTACAGTAAACACTGTGGAGGTAGCATGTGAGTAACTTGTGTTCAACTTGTATATCCAAACAAAATATTTACTTTAAGTTCCATGAGTATTAAAGTTTAGTACTTCCAAAGGAGACTAGCACAGGTTTTAACATCAAATCCTTCTTAATAAGAAAGGGCAGATCATTTCATTTTCAGTTATCATGTTATAACTTTCAACTGGGTCACCACTAATACCTTCCTTTAAAACTAACAGTTTGAAAATGTCCCTAAATATCCTGGGAAAATATTCATTTAGGAATGTGTTACCTCTCCACACATACAGTTGTTTGTTTTTTAAGTGAGCACACCAGGACTATGTTACAAGATATAGTGAATGAAGTAGTCAGATGTCTCTTGCAGTTCTCAGGACCTCTGTGAGAACAGCAGCTGCGGAGATAAGCTGAGAGGGGCCGCTGGACTCCGCTCTGATGCACTCTGTCATGGTCACTGGTGGTGCCACTGTCCAGAGTAACATAAATAACTTGATAAAACTTAGGGAATAAAGTATAGTACTTTAACTTTACAGAAAGTTAAACTTGTTATTTTTAATGTTGTGTGGAACATAGAAATGTTTCCTTTTTTATGACAATCATCTGCATTTCGTGACTCTCTAGCCCACATCATAACATCATAATCAGTTAAGAACTTCAGCTAGAAATGTTTTCAATTTTATATTGCGATCTAGAACTGGATTTTACTACCATACCCTATTGGTTAAAATTCAAAAGTGACGTATACATAATCTAGAGAGAAATATTCAGATTCTCTCTCTGTGTTGTTTTTCTTAGTTACTTTAGATGTTGAAGAGTTCGATTTTCTTTGATTATTATATTGTTATATAACGATGTTTGTTCTACCTTATTCTTAAAAGAAAGTGATTGCTCCTAACTGTTCAAACATTGAAGTTCTTATATTGTTTCCAATATATATGTAATATGTTATTAATACTGAAAATTTCTCTTACATGAAAGGAGGGGAGGAAGAAGAAGAGGCAGAGGGAGAGAGGCGAGGGAGTATATTTTACTAGATCATCCCAGCCCAATTTTCTTACACAAATTTATCTCATGCCATTCTTTACTTACATCAAGTCTTGAACTTTTACCCCTGACTAAAGGAGTCTCTTAGTTTGAGGCTGATATTTGCTCAAAAGCTTACATAAACATTAAAATAAAGCAAAACAAAAACACATAAAGTACCTCCCTTTAAAAAATAAAAAGACTGTTCAATGTATAAAAGGCAACCATTACTTAGCAAAACTAGTATTTTCTTATGAAAGTATAAAACGTCACCTGTAGCCTACATGAAAAATATATTATTACACTGAATTGAATGTAAATGATAAACAAATAAATGAATAAAAGTTAGAAAAGATATATGAAGAAAATGAGGTTCCTGTTATACTCCACATTGGTGGTCCTCCTCTCATATGGCAAATAAAGTGCTTTTTTTATTATGTCCAGAAATTCTGTACACAAATAGACCTAGTAAATTTTCTTAATGAAATTATAGTGCAGATCTTAGTTTCCCAATCAGCATAAATACAGTACTGTAGGTCCAATCCATTTCTTCTCTCAACACAAGTGAGGAAATTTTAGGTGATTTTTTTATTTTAATGTAGTACCAGTGGATAATATTAAATAAAATATTTTTAAAACACTTCTTGTTTCTATGAAAAAATAAAGCAAAGTTTCCTAATAAATTAAATAGCAATAGTTAATACGTAATGTACCATAATCTTAAAAAAATGGCCAAAATGTTACAGTACAAATTATACACACAAAAGACTGCTACAAAAAAGAAATAGATAACAGCGTGAAATTTTCTTTTCATTGATTTACAGTACTTTTAAAATATTTTGCTTCAGAAGATCCATATGAGTTTTCCAAATTACCCGAGACTTCTTTTGGAAATAATCTTTCATGACTTATTTTTAACTAAACATAGGTATTCCAAGGTTTATTAATACACTTAGCAAATAAAATTTACTCTGATATATGGAAAATAAGAACTAAGCCTTTATCATCTAACATCAGGTTTTCTTTAAATAGTACACCCAATGTTATTTACTAATCCATTTCCCACTAATTTAAAAGGTTAGCTTTGTATAGAAAAAAATGAATTATTTTCACAAACATTGTATTATGGGCCTTCTTCCCTTACTTTTAAATTGGTTATGTATTCACATGCACATTCTAAATTTATTTAATTAATGTAACATTATGATATATTTTGATTTTGGAAATATCTGTTCTCTGCTTTTTATCACTTTTTGGAAAAACCTAGTCTTTTTTTTTATTACATGCATTTTACAGTCAGCTTATCTAATTTTAACATTTTGCTTTACTTCTACTGAATTCCATTCAATACTTATTTAAAGAAGAATTGACTTCTCATAATGCTGAATTATACTCTAAAAAAAGATATAATTTTTTTAAATTAGGCAGTATATAGTAAATTTTCACATTAACAATTTATGTGAAGTTCTTTTAAATTCTCTAATGATAATAATGGCTATGGTGGCTGGGGATTTAGCTCAGTAGTTCAGCTGCCTGTCAGGTCTTAGTTCGATCCTGGGTACAAAAAAGCAAAAAACAAAAAACACTACGGTCAGGAAAAAGTATCTTCTCAAAAAATTGTGCTGCAGACTTTATATGCATAATCTCATTTATTTCTTATACCATATGAAATCAAGTGAATAAACTGCTTAACGTTAGGAATTTATGTATGTTTGTAAAATTAGTAGAAGGTATCACTGATAATCAAACTCACAACTATTGAAGTTAAGGCTCTTGCCACCTCTTACTGTGCAAAACTGTATTCATCACTACTTGACAACTGTACTTATCAGGGTTTGGGATAATATCTATAAATTGAGCAAAGTATGGAGCAAAGGAAAAAATCCTGTGGTCTTCTAAGAAGATGCGTATTTCTATGTTGTCCATTATACCAGCCACAATTCTGAAATACAGTCCATTGTTCTGTCAATAATGAGTATATTGGGCTGTCTAATTTCTGCCATACATGATTGCCCAAACTGTATGACAAAAAATAATCCTCATAAGCGGACCACAGGAAAAAATATTCCATAACAGTATACACAATTTTCCCTACTACACTTGACTTTTTCTATAATCATAATTTTACCTGAAGTTGATAATGATTTTTGTAGTTGACTCTGAACTGGATAAACGTAAGGACTTTGACATAATCATATTATTTTGCTTAAAGTTTCTTTTAAAATAGTACCCACACTTTCAGATGTAGTTCTTGCTTACTCATTGTGTCATATAAGAAATATTAAGTACTTATAGTCCATATACAAGATCGGAAAGAGGAGAAACTTCTCACTAAAAGATCTTTTCACTTGGCAATTGATAGTGGATAATATTTCTCTTGCTAAAATAGTCCTTGTTTGATAATTTAAATTGCAACCAAATATAGGGCCTGAATGCTTTTTTGAAAACATTTTATTATTGATTATTTATCATAGAGATATTCATTTTAATACTAATAAATCATATATTGAACAATATGCTAAATACAATATATTGAATACTTCGAACATACATTTTCAAAACCCTCCCCTCTCTCTGTTTCTGTCTGTCTGTCTGTCTCTCTCTCTCTCTCTCTCTCTCTCATCTTTCCTTTGCCATCTCTAGCTCCAAGAAAATTCTGAATAACATTCGGATACAATACATACATGAAGCTCAAGGTTTTAATATTTTTTTCTTTCTTTTATTGAGTTTATTGGTACATTTTAGGTATACAGTACAATTACATTCATTATTGGGATCTTGTACCGTTACATGACAGGTCTTGGTTCTCATTTTTTCCCCTTGTCAACGTTTTTAATATTTAATGAAATTTATAAATGAAAATCTATCAATACTGGATGTTTCCTTAAGAGAAAGTAAGATTAGGCAGGCATCTGTTGAATCTTGAAAGTGAATTTGAAACAGAATAGACATAAATTAATAGATTTATGGAAATTAGAAAGCAAATATTCCCTTTTTGAAAAAATATCAATCTCCTTGCTTGTAAAAGGGAAAGGAACTAAAAGATGAAGGAAGAAGGTGACGTGGGGGAAGGAGATGAAAAAAGAATTAAAATGTGTTTTATACCTGTACCAAAACCTCGTGCTGAATGTAATCATTATGTAGTGTAAACATGTAGTAATAAAAATAAAAATTTTAAGAATAAATATTAAAAAAACAAAGCAACAAAGCACAAAGTAAGTATTGCCACGTGTGAATTGTTTTTACTGTTCTTCCTTCTCTTGGTCTTTACATCACTGTGGTGCTGGTGAAGAAGGCATTGATCATTCTGCTTCGTGTATGGAGTATCTGAGTCTCTACGACGTTAGCAAGGGTTACTGTGTTACCCACAGTGACTGTGTGTCCCAGATAAAACTGGCAACCAGGTATCCTCCTTAGGATAAAGATACAAATTCCAGCGTTTGAGATAAATTTATATCATAAATCTATAACACCGTGACAACTTGGGATATTAAAGAATGTTTTGGTATGACCCTAGCTTGACATTGTCCAATACATTGTCTCAACCACTATGACAATTTTATTTTTTTGGAGGGGGGTACTGGGGATAGAACTCAGGTCCTGTGTTTGCGAGGCAGGCAGCAGAACCACGGAGCTAAATCCCCAGCCCACTATGACAGTTTCATAATGACCACTCTCTTATAATGTTATTATAAGACATAGGTTATTGTTTTAAAGTGCAATGCTAATAAACTCCTGTAGCTATTATTTTTACTAATAATACTATGGCACTAATAATCACAATATAATAAGAAGTCACTTATTGATTAATAATTATCATTGACTGACCTTCCTTTATATGCAAGTTAGAGGATTTTATAACTTTACTTTTTGAAGAAAAATATTTAAAATCCTTATTATATACTCTCACCAATGGAATAATATAAACTAGGAAAAAGAAATTATGGCTTCATTGAATTGTCTTTAACAACTCCTTCCTGGCAACATAAATTTAATTGACTTTGTAATTTCACATTTTAAAGTGCTATTATAACTTATGAAAAAGCCTAGACTTTTCAAACCAACTTTCTATTGCTGAAAAACACTTTTATATCCTCATCACTGTCCAGGTATCAAAATTTTCCTACATTCAATGTTGTTTAATCCCATTGGTGGTATCAAAAGTTAGAACAGTACCGCATTTCACCTACCTTCATGCTAAAATGATTATTTCTGGTTTGTTTTTTCTAAGACTATCAACAAAATGATAATGATCACATGGGAAAAAGGATCCTGAATATATAATTTCTTGCTAAATTGATCTAAAGTCTCCATATTGATCTACAGGGTAACATGATGTTAGTTTTTGAAAAACAATATAATGTGTGTTATGAAAATCATATGAAATATATTTACAAAATAGATGTTAATATACCTTTTGGAACTTTTGAATTCCTTTTACATATTTAAGCAATGGGCTGAGTAATTTTTATATTGTATGTTAAGGAAAAATTTTCTTCTTTTTCCCCAAACTGAACATAAAATGAAAAGAAAAAGGAAACTAAGAGTATGCCATTTTCATTTTCAATTCTTCACCTTGCAGGCTCAAACTAACAAAAAGATGTTTTTAGCAATCATAATAAAAACCTAAGAAAATTCATACATATAATTTAGAATAGCATTTCAATTAATTTAAAAATGTTTATCTATATCTAAAGCACTCATCATAGCAATCACAAAATAAAGAAAAATCTGCTTTAAGACAGTAAATAGAGACAAGTTTCTGCTTAGAAGACCATCTGCATTTTAAAAGAACATCTATTATAAACATATTTGAAGACACTGAAAATGCTCTCTTTGTATAACGGTTTCTATTAATGTACATTAAACTGAGCCAAAAGCCCCACAACTATCAGCTCAAGCAGACTCTGGTTATCTGAGTTTTACCCGAGTCATTCTGAACATTGAATCTCAAATTTCACTATATAAGATAATCCTTGTTTGAATCTTTATATTGTTTCTAAGTCTTCTGCAGAGTATTTTACGAGCATACTTTAATATGTACTTGCATCTCTATTATTTTTGTCTGAACCAAAGTGTAAAAATATGAAAGAATAGCAATTCACATGTTTCCATGTGGCTTTGTGTGCAGTGGGAAGAAAGTGTAGAATGTATGCAATTCTAGAGAACAAGTATTCCTAATCTGAAATTTTTGGTCTTTTCAAAAATAATTATACCAACTTGTAATTTTGAAATATTTTAAGTGGTGTACCTACAGCTAAAAAATATTGACTAATCTAATTTTAATAAGTGAAAGTAGTAGGAGAGTTGAATCTAGTACAGAATTTTTTGATTCTCGGTCAAAGGATGTTTTTTATACAGGCTCTAATTAACCCAGGAATTTGGCTTGGTGTGAAAATTAACCTACATGTAACCTGGTCAACATACTATTTTGAACAGGGAAAACTAAAAGGAACATTTGGATAATCTGCTACGACAAAACAAAATTTTATCCTTATCTATTTCAGCATCAGATTACACTGAGTGGAGAACTGTAAAATAGTAATCCCCAAAGTGTGGATAACTTACATTTTTATCATATTTGTATTGCTTTTTGTTTTCCCAGCTGCAGATTCACTGAAATATTTTATCTCCTAAGTTAACATTTAGCCTCTACACAATGGTTTGTTTGGTTACTGATAGAGACTATCATATTTAAATGTGTTTGTTAATTTTAAGTTTGTATACTATTGAAGGTATCATTTATTTCTTTAATACCATAAGTATTTTTTGCTAATCTTAATTTTACATTCATTCTGCTAGAAAATGTGCTTAATATGGACTGGGAATTTCTGTGTTGGACTTGATCTATTTCTCAGCTTCTGAGTCCCTTTCGCACAAGACCCTTTCAAGTACTGCTTGGTGAATGAATGAACAAGTGAGTGTTGTTTTTCTGTAAAATTTGTTTTTAAAAAAAGTGGGTAATATTTTTTGTTGAGTCTCAGAATATTTTGATGAACTTCTGAATTGCTTAGAGAGAGAAAAAAATTGGGACTTATGATTGCTGAGGCAATGGATTCTATACTCATATAGTAAAATTGTCTCTATGTTTGGAATCCTGAGTGTGTGAATAAAAATGTGATGAGCAAGCCTTCCAGTTCTGACTGATGCTTCCCATGAAAAGTCCTACTGATGTTGAAATTTATTTTTTCTTCTGTGCATGTTCATTCAGTTCAGATATTATAATGTTTGTTTGAATTATTTGTTATCCAAGAAGCAATTTCTCTTGTCTCTGTATTATCAAAAGCCAAACTATAAAGACAAAAGCACGCCTGCTTTTTAAATTTCTTGAACTAAATAACTATTTCGTTTTCAGACTGGAATTGATATCAGTAACTTCAGCTTTAGTTAATGTAATTAGAAGAAATATACATCACTCATTTTTTAATTTATTAAACTTATGTAAGATAATAATCATAGCCATGTGACCTTTCTGTCATTTTTCTACTTTATCTCAGCTTCAAATTTAATTTTGGGATCATTTATAATACTTATGTGGGTATCAAATTATGTTCTTATAAAACAAGTTCATCCAGTGATTAATGAGAGCAATTTGCAGTAAGATGATACCCTAAACTTCTGAAGTGATTTAAAAAAGGGATGCACTTTAAACCTTAAAAGCTATGTAGATCATGCTTAAAGCACTTAAAAAGGGTCAATTGAGGAGTAGAAAATTCCAAGGGACTCACAGAATTCCTAGAACCCTACAGGAAATGTGGTACTCTAAGTATAATTAACAACTCTATTGTAAATTTCCTGACTTAATTGATAAAGCACCTGAGCTTCAGAAAAACATAAGGAACCTGAAATATTCACAAAAGTAGAAAATGGTGGATGCAGATTATGCATAGAGACTTCTTGAGCCACACATTCTAGTCTATATACTGTGTTGTTTTATAAATTACATTAGCATATCAAGGAACCTTACTTGTAAATCCTTGCTTGACTCTAAGTACTATTGTTGTTACTGGAAAATACCTCAATTTCATTCTCCTCAGTGTTATATTTAAGGCTTTTCTTTGTTGTTCTTGTTGTTTTTTTTGTTTTGTTGGTACTGGGGATTGAACTCGGGCCCTCGTGCTTGCGAGGCAGGCGGCAGAACCACCAAGCTAAATCCCCGGCCCTATTTAAGGCTTTTCTGAAGATACTGTGTGTGTGTGTGTGTGTGTGTGTGTGTGTGTGTGTGTGTGCCTGCATTTATGAGGAAGAATATCAACTTTTATCAGATAATTTATATTTGAGGAAAATGTATAAGTTAGAAATAACAATTTACAAAACGCAGTTTTATATACTATCATAAAATTACAACAAATAAGTGATATTTTATGGGGGTAGGATATAGATTTCACTGAAAACATAGACATGAAAGTTGTTAATTTGACTTATTTTGGCACTTTACAATATGTATGGCTAAGGGAATTTGTTTAGGGAGGCAGAGAATGAGTTTGGCCATTTATATAAGTATATTTTGATTTATGATTGTAATACAATAGTTACATGGAGATGCCCTTGAACAACAGTGAAACGGCTATGAAGTTCTGGGTGGAGCTGTTGTTTGAAGATGTACTAGTAATTGGCGTCCATTCAATACATAGCAGACGTTTCCAGGACAAACAAAATGGCTCAGCAAGAAAGATTAAAGAATAAAATGTATTATAGCCAAGTTTGAAATTTTGGGCAATCTGTAGAAGTAGAGGAATCATAATAAAAAAGATGAGGTACTGTAAGTAAGAGGTAACACTGCAATGATAAGAAACAAAACAGAAGAACTGAGGCATGAGCTGTGATCAAGAGGAGTGTGGACAGTTCTCCAGGGAGGTGATGGTAAAACGCTGGTTATTTCAACGGCCAGAGATGACATTTGGAAAAAAGTGTGTTGTAGAATGGTAAGACCAGAAATCAAATGCGAAATAAGAAATACATATTTAATGGCAAAGACAGCCCAGCCCGTATTGCTTGTTCTTTCAAGAAGTTTGGTATTGGAGAAAAGTGGGTATTTTGAGGGCAAACAGAATAGAGGTAATGTTTTATTTATTTATTTATTTATTTATTTATTTATGTATTTATTTATGTATTTATTTATGTATGTATGTATGTAGCGGGGGAGTACCAGGGACTGACCTCGGGTCCTTGCGCTTGCAAGTCAGGCGACCAAATGGCTCAGCTAAACCCCAGGCCCTCAACTTGTTTTATTTTTACTTATTGTTAGAAGGTATGCATTTGTCTGTATGTGGGTGAAGGTATTTATAGGGTTGTCCTTCATGTTTAAAAGGGAAATTTAAAAGTGAAAACAAAACAACAGTGAATGAGATTTTGATAATTGAAGGTGTAAATGATGAAACAAGTTGCTGAAATATGAGGAAAAACTGAAGTACATAAGCCTAGAATCAGAACACATTTTCTCAAACTTCATAGGAGAGGAATACAAATTTTAATGGATTCAAGTTTCTATATATTTAGATTTCTTTATTTAGGCTGTGAAAATTATTAGGAAGGAAAACAAATAATGTTTATATTATGTCATTATGTAGATTTCTTTAATAAAGTAAACATCATTCTAGATTTATTTTTTCATGGTTTATCAACTTTCTCATTCATTTTACAAATTTGATTAAGCCTTGTGTATTTTTTTCCCAGTGATTAAAACAGGAAAGTCAGAATCTATGAATTCAGTGTGTTTAGTCTACAAGTTTAAAATCACCAACAGTTATAATGAAGAAAATATTTTGACATGGAAATGAAGACTGTTTTGTAATCTTGTAAGTTCTTTGCTGGTATAATACCATGCACTTAACATGCTACCTCTAGGAAGGAAATGGGATTCAGCAAAGACCACTGGATTAGAAAAAAGAAAAGTTTACCACTAACCTTAAAATTTTGTGGTTTCTATAAAGTGTCATCTGTTGCTTTAGTTTTTCAGTTCCATGCTCCTACAATTCTTGTAGGTATTTTTGAACAACGACTAAAATGTTAGCAGGCTTACAAGGCAAATTATGATGGAACAAATATTTTGTAAAGGTATCACATATGTGAAATGAGTTGGGCTTAGTGGTCATACCCTCCACTTTTATTGCATTATCTGTTCATAATTGGGCTTGTTTTTGTTTTGTTTTTTGGTACTGGGGATTGAACTAGGGTCCTTGCGCTTGCAAGGCAGGCCACCAAACCGCTGAGCTAATTCCTCAGCCCTTTGGGCTTGTCTTTAATTGGACCAGGAATACATGGTGAACTAATAGACCAAATGTCATCTACTTCTACTATAGAAAATAGGGGTAATGTTTCCTGGGGGGGGGGAAATATAAAGAAACAAACTGAGAAACACATACTATAGTTTCTTAATCTACTGAGAAAATTCTTCAATATAGAAATAATTCAATAGTTTTAAATATTTCCATATAAGTAAGTAATATAAAGAGGAGATAGATATAAGATAGATAGACAGACAGACAGATAGATAAGTAGATAGATGATAGGTTATTCCAGGAGCAATTTAATAGGATGCATAAAATGTTTCAACTGATAGGAACATAAAAAACAATGATCTAGTTCAGTAGAAGAAGTAGGATTAGAATCTAATTGTATTGTGTTGTATTTTTTAGTAATACTTTGTGCTTAGTTTTAAAAGATTGTGTAAAACTTAAACATTTATGGATATCATAGCATCAACACTTTCTCAAATAACTATCTGTCTACTTTCTATTTATCATTGCCCACTACAATGGTAATTTTCTTTATAAGCAGAAACTATGCTATGCATCTTTCTACCACATTACAAGTATGTTTTTAAAACTTGGCAGATACTTTAAAAATTCTAACATGAATCCTAGCACAAATGAGCCATAGTTTCCAAATTCTGCATTTAAAACTACCTTATACAAAAGCGCTGAACCTTGGATCACTTGCCATCTGCTGTGATTTATATCGCTGGGAGACTACAATACATAGATAGTAAGGAGATCCATTCTGGCCCAACAAGGGTTTACTTTGTAACATGGTAAACTGGCACTAGTATTTTGGGAACATTTCTGAGGAACATATTTTCCAGTGTTATATAATGGAAGAACAGGCACGCAGATTCTTGGTAGTAGCAGGTTTCAGTAAAGGTGGAACATTGATGGAGATCCCACAAAAACAAGTTCCAAGCATCTTAATTCTCTAAATGCTCTACTGAGTCCTCCAACTTTGAGAGATGGTGAATTTGAGTTGGCTTAGTGCCATCTGCCCTCCCAACTCTGTTCCACAAATGTCCATGAATGAATCATAGATCATCCTGCTGGGGAGAAACTGATGATTATGTTTTACTTTACTGAGGAGGAAATTGAGACGGGGAAGATTACATAATTTGTTCCAGGGTAAAGCAAATTAAGTACTCATAGTCCTTGTATCAGTGTGTCACTTTGTGTTCCTGTCATACTTCATATCACTGAACAACACCAATTATTCTGCCCTCCAAATGGAAATTTTTTCCTTTCATAACTACACAATCAGATAAACATTGTTCCTGGGCCTAAAGAACTTCAGAAAAACCCTAGAAAATATTGTTTTCTGAAGTATCAATGGTTAAAAACTTTAAAGCTCCCTGGTTGATACATTTTTCTTACTTTCTGTTCAATGAATGTATCAGAAAATAAAATGTTAAGGGGTCCATGATGCTTAACAATATTCCAAAGTAGTCAAGCATACTAGAGGTGCCCTTTTTCACATGTACAGTATTCTCTCATCTGATTAAATGTTTAAAGAACCACTGTTTGAAATGACAAACTTGCCAAAGCCAGTTAAATGTGTTATTGTTTCTAAAATAATGTGTAATGAAAAAGTTGTCTAAAAGATATGTTTTGATTGCATTCTCAGATGGCAACTGATGAATAGTTTTGGTTTTCTCTTTCTCTTTTTGCCATTGTTTAGTCATTAGTTAGATCTCACAATCCGTTTTTCTCATATCTTTGATGAAAGTTTTAAGAATATTACTTATCAAATGAAAATTAAATACAAAGAGAAAACACATTTTGATAAGTTCTCAATTCTTCAAACACGTGTTTCCACATGCTGCTGGCTATGTTAAATATTTTAGCTTTAAATTGTAGCTTAATCCACTGAGAATTTTTTAAAGTCTGCATTATTATATTATTTTAGACATTCTGCGGAGTTATTCTTATTATTTAAAAATCTACATTATGAAATTCATTACATTAGGAATTCACTCACCTATTTGCACTTTTGCACATATTTCCTTAAAATATAGACTTGCATTTATGTAGAGAAATATTTTTAAAATAAGAGCATATTTAATAGAAATTATTTCCCTTAAGAATAATTATTTTCTTTCCATTCTACCAATGAGAGGACAGTAATTGTTTCTCAGCCTTTTGGCTAAGATCAAGTGTAATGAGCGGACAATAGAAAAGCTTACGTTCATTACTACTTATTTGTATAAGTCAACAACATTTAAGATTTTTTTACAAATTAGGAGACTATAATGTTAAGTGAATAAAAAATCATTAAATAACAAAGGATTTCTGTTCTGAAGAAGCTTACTGTCTTATGAAGGGAACAAATAAATGAGGATCTTAGATTCCCTGTACTGAGCTATTCCTCTTTGCCAGCTGCTTTGCCAATGCAAGAGCGTGATTTCTGGAGTTATTATTACCTGGGTTCAGTCTACAGATTCTCCAGTTACTAGCTGTGAAATCTGGGGCATGTTACTCAACCTCTATTTCCTTTACTGTAAAATAGTGATTATTACAGAAACTAATGTAGTTTGTTAATAAACTGATAAAGCTAGAGATCCTAGAAGAATGCTTGGCATACAGTAAGCATGATGTCAATATTAGGTGTTATTGACTTCAACACCCATTCCATATCTGTGAGGGAGGAATCATAATTTCTGACAGGAAGTAAACCTTACAGAAGTCGACTCACTCTCCAAACGCTGTATCAATAAGAGGGTAGAGCCATGACTCAGCTCCAGTTCAGATCACCACATTCCCTATTCTGCTGGTCTTCACACTAACCTTAAAATTATTTTTAACTTTCAGAGATGTTCATGTCATTTAAGATAGTGATAATATGAACTATATTACATTTTCTTTCTACATAAAATGTCATCTTTGTGAATGCCAAAATGTCATACTATTCCATTGCTTTTAGCATTAAAAAATAATAACAATATAATGTCCTTTTACCTTGAATTACAAAGAATTGAAACATTTGAAATAAGCAATAGACCTTTAGAATATTGTCCTACATTTACTGAAGTATAAACAGTCTCTTTTCAATTTGGAATGCCTTGTTCATTTTCACAGCTAATTTTTCATTCAATCTTTATGTGAATTATGCCTCCTATCGGTTTTTAAAGGGAGCTATTTTATTTTCTAGTTACAAAACTAAAGAGTATCTATCAACATTAAAATGTATTATGATTAGCTGAAATAGATTTATTTTTGAGCAAAACTCGTAAGGGATTATAAAATAATTTTCTAGCTGTATGGTGGGTAAGGATTAAGAATGGAATCCCTAAAATGTACCAATAAACTCAATTAAAGCTGAAAAAAAAAGAATGGCTTGTGAGAAGTGAAACAAGTTCAAAGTTTTGAAACCTTCTAAATTCATCAGAAATGTAGGAGAGATCTAACAATTCATATATTTTCCTAGAATGACAGGCGAGCTTTAAAAAATATAAATCAGGCTTCCCTATTCCAAAAATCAAAGCCCAAAGTGCTCTTTTTGAGCACCAACATGATACTACAGTGGAAAGTTGCACAACTGTGCTCAAGTGACAACTGGCTGACACAATGCAGAGGCTCTAAAAATAGTGTATAGGGCCGGGGATTTAGCTCAGTGGTTCTACCGCCTGCCTTGCAAATGCAAGGACCCAAGTTCAATCCCCGGTACCAAAAAATAAAAATATTGTATAAAATTATGTTCAGACTATATGTATAAGACATGTATGCAACAAATGAATTGTGTCTCATCCCCAAGATATCTTATTATGTATATGAAAGCATTCCATTATCTAAAAAATCCAAAATCTGAAAAACTTCTTGTTGTAAGCATTTCTGAAAAGGGATACTCAAACTGTACTGTGTAATCTTTGCAAAGACTACCACATAATGAAAAGCAATTATCTTGCACAGGACAAAGTGTTATATCTTTTCTTTCAAGTTGATAAAGTCAGTATTTTGTTTGTAGTATTCTCCTAGTTTACCTGGGCTACCAGGTAAACAAGCACTTAATTTAAATTCATGA
Organism: Fukomys damarensis; assembly: GCF_012274545.1. Classification (NCBI taxonomy): domain Eukaryota; kingdom Metazoa; phylum Chordata; class Mammalia; order Rodentia; family Bathyergidae; genus Fukomys; species Fukomys damarensis. Next base: position 34,772,886 of record NW_022900924.1, read on the forward strand.
TGGTTGGTCATTTTTCCAACTCTAGTGAACTTGAAGACATCAAGGAATTTAACGGTTTAGCAAATTTTATCCTGAGCTGACCTACTGAAAATCTAGGCCTCCATTAGTCAGTCATGTAAAATGCTGTAAATCAGATTAGATAAGCAGCAGACTTTCAGATAACTGATTCCTCCATCTGAACAGAGATGAAACCCTAACATTAGTAGGGTTCACATGTTATTATGCTTGCTTCTTCTTTTCTTCTCTTTCTTTACCTCCTTCTTTCCTTTCTCTCTCTTCTTCCTTCCTGCCTTTTCCTCCTTTCTTTCTTTCCACCTTTCCCTTTTTCCTCTTCCTTCCTTTCTTTTAATTTTTTTTTTTTTTTTGCAGTGCTTGGAAACAGACCGTTGACCTATGAAAAATAGACAATTGCTGTACCAACAATGGAAACAGACCGTTGACCTATGAAAACTAGACAATTGCTGTACCAACAAGCCACACTGCCATCCCATTTTTTTACTAGAAAAAATACAATATCTAAAATGCTAGTCCTTTAAGATTAGTAATTCAGTGTTCTTTAGGCAGGTTTTATGTACTGTCCTCAATACTGCTTCACCCAATATTAGTTATTTATCCTTTGTTGAGAAGCAAGGAACAATGATGGGAAAATGAAGGGAATCATGTGTTGGAGTAAAAAGGACACCGACTGGAAATTTTCGAAGCTCTGGCTCTAACCCTTAGTGTGAATTTAAGTGACACATTTAAACTATCTCAGGCTCTTTCTTCACATATAAAATTATGACCAAGAGGACTTCATGGTCCTCTACTGTGACACAGTGACTAGGAAAATTCTATTTGATAAGTAAATGGGTTCTTTCAGAAATATGATTTATTCATTGATACCACTAAGTGTATCTGAGCTCAACTGTAAAGAGTCCTATTAATAAAATAAAGTATATCTATCTGAGATAATGTTTTCTGTTCATTATGTGTTTTGTATGTTACATATGTACACATTTTCATATAAGTACTTGCTATAGAAAATTCAAAAATATGGAAAAACACATAATGAATGTTGTAAAAGTTCCTGAAGAAGTCTCACTTCTCCAGGCAGGCATTATATATGGTTTGGTAGACATCCTTCCAAGCAGCCATTCTTGTTTATATACATATTAGAGTCATAAGAAATTTAACATAAATTTGTAATTTTTATATATACATATATGTGTCTGTATACATTTGTACGCAATACAAACAGGACATTTCTCTGTAGTAATTAATATACTTGTGTTTTAGTTATTTTTCTCATTTCTGAGGCAGAATACTTGACTCTCAAAGTCAAAGGAGGAAAGGTTTATTTGGCTCACAGGTTGCAGAAGTTTCATTCGATAGTTGGCTGGCTCCAAGCCAGAACAGCATGGCAGAGGGGCATCACAGAAAAGAAATAGTTCTTGACAAGCAGAAGGCAGCAAGCAGCAAGCAATAACAGAAACAATCCTTCTGTCTTTTGTATTGTAGGCAGGCTTTGGGTTGGAACACTCATACCCAGGGTGGGGCACCCTTAATCCAGTATTTCACCAGAAATCAATCCCAGCATCACATCCTTAATGCCAACATCACATAAGATAGATCCAGCCACCCTCAAAAAGTCCAACATCTGTCTGCATGAGGCTTTGATGGGAAATCTCGACACAAGTCAAAACAACTCATTAATGATTAAATACAATAAATTAAAATAACTACTCAACATGACGTTGATGCTTCTTAGGAAACAAGTTCTCATTATTTTCACTATGACCACATTGTGATTTTTTTGGTTATACTTTGACCTTCCTAACCATACAGTTAGACATGATGTACTCTTAGCTCCTTCTATTGATTTCCTTTGTGAATTTGTTTTGCTTTGGGTTTGCAGTGGATACTATTCAAATTGTGATTCTTTCTGGAATTTAAGGTAAACAATGATTTATCTTCTCCTTTTCCAAGCTGTTTTTACAACAAAGATCAATTACCTTTGTTGTCAATCCAAAGAAAACCAGTGTAATAAGTCACTATTTTCTTTAGATAATAGCTTGGGGTTGGATACCAGTAGAGAAAAACAACAAACAGTATTTCTGGCATTCTTCTGTAGTTAATTACAAATTTGAAACTGCCCTGGGACTAAAGCATCTTCCTGAAGATCCTGGACTTTTGAAAATTAGTGCAGTGCCATTATCAGATCTCTTAGAATAAACATTAGAACTCATAGGAACAAATATTAATTGAACCCATATGGTCAATGAAGCCTTTTTTTATTCAGTTATGGTAGCTGTTATTTATAGAGAACATTCCAGGATCAACTTAAATAACACATCTGGCAAAGAAAACTAACAAATTTGAGTTGATTTCCTAGGATTGCATACATTTTTGTTAATTTTTTGTACATGGAAAAAACTATGTATGACTTTAATGTGATTTATTCATACAAATCATTGATTTTTTGTCCTATCCTATTTTGCTCTGATACTATGACAGAGCTGTGCATGAAACTAATTGCTCAGATAACTTTTCATTTCTTTTTAAAATTTAAAATTTAAGTAAGTTGTGGTAATTCAGAATGTACTTTTTGTGGCTAGGCAGTCATATTTGCATTAATGAAAATAGTCATGAATAAGGTGAATAATTAGCAATTAATCCACATGTACACTAGTCAGAACTGTGGATACTGAGGATCCTGTGGCTTACACTATTACCAAAGAGAGGTCAGACTTAAGGACATTGAGGCTGTAATATCACAATTAGATTGAAGACAGCCAAGTCTAAACCTAAGATAATAATTATACAAGGTTCTGGAGGCAAGATGCAGATGTTTGGAAAACATTAATGATAGTTGAATGTGTCTACAGACTTTTCTACCAAAGGCCAGACAGTAGCAGTTTAAGCTTATAGAACACACCTCTGAAATGGGCTTGACTACTTAAATGGATGGATATTCCTCTGAAACACACATATCTCTCTAGACTTGGCTTGGAAGTCATAGTTTGCCAACTCCTGATTTAGTGTACACAAACATACAATTTAGATTTCTTGCCTACACTTTTTATGTGTTTAAAAGAATTTATTTGGAGAAGTACACTTTTTCACTCATCTTGGAAACTTCCTGTGAGTGTGGCTAATGTCAAATCTTACTGTTTAGGTTTAGGAAGCAAGAAACATCCAGTACATCTTCTCATACCACGTGGAGCGTTTCAAATAAGAAATCTGCCTAAATTGAAGAGAAAGGTGGAATTGATCAAGAGAATGATGAACTCAAAAGGCAAATTGAAAGACTAATGGGTTACAGAACAAACCTCTGATAGATAGTAAACAAAGTTTAATTGAGGAACTTCAAAAGAAAGTTAAAAAACTAGAATACCAACTAGAAAGAAAGGTGGATGAGGTAGACGTAAAACCTTTTCCAAATTAATGGCCAATTACATCTATTCTTTTTATAGAAACAAAAACTTTCAATGAATTTTAAATGATGAGAAACAAATTAAATGTAAAATCTTTGTTTAGTTGAGACTTTTTCTAGACTCTTCTCTTGTGTTCTAGGTTGCACATGAAGATACTTTAATTTAGTCTGATAATATAGTTTGATATCTAGAAAATCAGGACCAATACCCACACCCTTATTACATTGTGTTCTCCATTTTTTTAACTCTTTTCACACACTTATTTTTTCAAACACATTTCCGAACATTTATTCAAATCCAGCCTTCTAAATCTCATAAAAGAGATTATCATTAATTTTGTAGTGAATGGATAAATTAATTTAATGACTAGAGCCAATTTTGACAGTATTAAGTCATTTATTTCTAAGAACAAAATAATTCCTAATTCAGGTCTTTGATGTATGTGTCAGTAGACTATGTATCTAGGTTGTATCAATTTGCAGTTATATTTGTTCCTTTTGTATTTTTGTTATAGTATTTTTGAGACCGTTTTAAAAGTATGTTTTACAAATGATTGCTATTTGAAGTGGCTTACAACTGATCACATTAAAGAATGGTCTTATACTTTCTAGTAATTTTTATAATCTAAATATTCCTAGCAAACAGGTGAAATGGATGAAACTCTTTTAAGTAATAGCCTCTGTTTTCATATTCATGTTAACAGACTTAGATTTGTTTTGCTAACTTTATTATCTCCTTGCTGCCTGATACCTAGAAGAATGTGTGTGTGTATTGTATGTGTGTATATATATGTATGTGTGTGTGTGTGTGTGTGTGTGTGTGTGTGTGTATATATATATATATATTTAAAGTCACAAAAAGGGTTATCTTAGAATTTAAATGAGGGAAGAAGCAATTTTCTACTGTACTTGCTTTTATAGAATGCTTGATGCATTTCCCATTAAAGTAAATCCTTTCTATCAATCATAGCAGGCTCATATTAAAATGTTGAAGAACTATCATCCTTTTCTTACATTCTAAAGAGCCATACTGCAAATAGATTCCAAATTTTCTCATGTGCAATTTTGATATTACTTGGTATTTTTCTTTTCACCAATGATTATGGCAAAATAGAATGCTTCATTTATATTAACCTACATTTTACTTACACAGTTTGAAGAGTTCTCTTTGAGAAAACAGTTATCAGTGAAAAATTAAGATTAAAAAGTTATTTATTTATTTATTTATTAATTTTTTTATATTTTTGGTACTGGGGATTGAACTCGGGTCCTTGCACTTGCAAGGCAGGCCACCGAACTGCTGAGCTAAATCCCCGGCCCCTAAAAATAGTTATTTATAATAGAAAAATTTAACTACCATAGAAAGTCCTGACAGGAGTAACCTTACTGATTCAAAAGCTTTATTAGCTTCAGAATAAATCTGCATATTGTAGTGAATATGGAATATTTTGAAAATTTAACTATTCTTTTATTTCTAAGGCAAACCATATTTGGTCATATTATATTACTGATTAAATACCTTACGTAATCTATTTGCTATAATGTTTGTGTGTTTTTGTATTGTTATTCATATAAATTTATTTTATATTTCTTTCCCAGTTATCTTTGTGGAGTTTTAAAATCAGTGACATATTGTTCTTGTAAAAACAAGGAAAGTCTTTTCTTTCCTTTCCTTGAATTTTCTCTATTGAAAAAGATCTTCATGTTCTTGCTTAAACTTAATGTCTTTTATATTCTTGAAATTATCAATGGCAACTTAACTAGATCTACTAAAGAATGTTCATAAATAAGAATAATATCATTTTACTTTGGAAAAAAAAAGTATGCTTTTTTGTCATCATGCTGATGGAGTATAAAGATGTTCCCAAATATTTCCAAGTATTTTAATTGTGGTCTTGAAATCTGCCTATATTATGACTTATTTCAGCATAATTCTTGGTCACAGCTGTAGAAGAAGTGCACCAAATCCACTGCACATTTATACCTCTGTCAACTTCACTTTGCACTCTATTCTGTCTTTTAGACACCACATAATTGCTTTTAACCTGCTTCATTAGCCAACTAGACTGCTCAGATTTTACATGGAGGTTATCAGCATGATGGTTTACACACAAAGGTTAGCAAGTGGCAATGTTGTAAGATCTTCAGGTAGCAAAGTATTTTTAGAGTAGTATCTTCCTCACAAATTATGACATTCTCTTTACTGATGCTTATGGTACTTCAAAAATCAAGTTTAAGTATGTATAAAGTCGCATATTGTTTCAATTTTTATTTTACTTTATTAAATTCATATTTTTTGTGGTCTTAAGAGTCAAACCCATACATACTAGGCAAAGGCATAACCTACATAGAACCTATCCCTTGCATAAGATATTTTTTAAAAGTTGTAATGCATTTGAAAATCAAGGAACTTAGAATGAAAATTTTTTCATGCAATGTTAATTATATTTTAAAGTACTTGATTATTTTTTTTCAAATTCAATTATCTAGTCAGGTAAAACATTTTTAGTCCAAATAAAAATATATAAAGCAAATTTACTAGAGTGTCCAAAATACTTGGTAAGAGTGGGGAAATTGTGTATTTACACTGCTGCATTGTGGATGGGCAAATTTCACAAATAGATTGAATTAAAGTAGTGCATAATTTTTGGTATGTGTTTATTAAGTCATTTTTACTAGGTGAAATTGACTTTGTATAAAATGTTTTGATAAAGTAATAAAATCACAAAAATTTGCATTACCTATTAAAAAATCCTTTCTAAACTCTATGCTTTTTCAGATTTTGCTTGTTGTACCTTTGAAATGTTAAGATTTAAATTCCAGAATAATAAATTCAATAGAGACAGGAGGAACTCATGGTCATCAATAATAATGATGGTGTTACTTTTTAGTTTTAATTATCATGATAACCATTTTGTTATTTATCACAGCGTGATATATTTTTATTCAATTGATATATTCCCCAAAATATTTTACTAATTAAATATAAAAAGGCAATTTTTAAAAAATATCAGGAAATGTTAATCACAAATAGTCTGAATAAACATCTAACAAATATAAAAAATAAACTAGCTACACATTTATAATTCAATTAGCAAGTTCTCACTTAATTGATTTTAAAATATAAAATTTGGGGTTAGTTATTTTAAAGTAAAGTGCACTTTTAATATAAAAATAAATCTTATACATATCTCAAATACTCATTTTCCATTGAGTAGTACATCTGTATAGCTTTTAAAAATGATAGCTACTTAAGAACTCATTTTAATTAGAGTAATCATTATATTTGCTATCTAAATTAAATGTTCTATAACTACTCATCCATTTAAACACATAAAAAAGAAAACAGTGCAAGCGTGCCTACTATAAAAAATTGACTTCTTTTTGCCTTTTTCCAGGAAAACCATTTCCTCTGAAATGTATGTAAGAATTACAAAGAAAGAAAGATAAGTTGTTCATAAATCAGTTCTTAACTTTCTGCAACTACGTCTGCCTAATATCCACATAGCATACATCAAGGGGGATGACCAAACCCTGCCCTCATCTACATACTAAAGAATAACTAACTTAATGTTTGGCAGTCATTTTGTAGGGTCAGAATGGCAACCAAAATAAAACTTTGCATGGTGAATTTGAAATTATTGGCTGATTAAATAAAATGGAAATCAAGGGAGAAAACAGCAATTAAGGTGATGCTAACTGGGAAACACATGAAAGAATTGATACCTTGTTTGGAACTCAAAGAACATATACCATTAAAATAAGAAGATACAAAAAAAGGCATTTCCATTTTGTAGGACTATGTTCAGCAGTTATCTCCCTTAATGCTCATGGGTACAAGAGTTAAACAAAAATTTCAGGGCTCTTTCAGGATTTTTAAAAATTTAAAAGCAAAACAAAACAAATATTTTAAATATTTTAGAAATGTAATATTCCAGTTTTTTGAATATATTATTTATATTTGAAAATATATTTAATATACATTTAAAGATATTCTTGCATGTTATTTTTTTTAACCATTGGAAAAAATAAGAGGAAATGTCAAATAGACTCTTGAAATTTTGACAGAATCCAATCCTGGCCAAATATAATAAACACTTTTCAGGAAATCATCATTAACGATGTTCATGTTTATAAGATTTGTGATATTTGTTATATTTTGAAAATGTAACCCTGTCTGTATTTATTTCCAAGTTCCTGATTACAACTGAATCATCAGAAGGGCAATTACAGTAGAATAAAGGTGTAAATATTTTTGTGTTCCTGTTATTTCCCCCAGGTATTTTTTATATGGCAACATTAAAATACGTATGTTGAAAAAAATTCTTAAAGTTTAAAATATCTATGAGAAAAGTCGAAATGTTTAGAAGTAACTAGATGTTCAGCTTTTTTATTATAAATGTCCATTTCAATAAACTAAATAGAAATCAACTATTAACAAAATGCTCTTGACTGCTCCAAGGTGTACCTGGCAAAAGTTTGCATGTTGCATCAAGCCCTACATATTTGAAGCATTAATATTTTGATGCCTCTATTGTGACATAATGTATTCGTGGAGTCTTCCAAGATGTGTCACATTTTGGAATCTTTCCTAAATAATCGCAAACCAAGATATGTCATAAACAAAGTAAAAGGTGACCACAACCGTTTTGAACAAAGTATCAATATTAAGACTTCAATAATTGTATTCCTGAACATTCAAGATGTGAATGTCAAGGAGTTTTACTACTAATTTTCACATAAGATCGTAAATAATTCTGAGTATTGCCAGCCACTTTCAGCAGAGGTAAGACAAGGCAGCCATTTAGTTCCATAATAAAAATACCAAGTCTTTTATAATCTAAATTATAAAAGGTTGCAGATTTGGAATCGTACACTACCACCAAACTATAGTTTTTTTTTAACACTTAATTGCAGGTTTTCCTATAACATTAATTACATTATGTTAAAAAGAATGATATCATTCCGAATCTTTCCTCTCCATGATCCTCTTTATTAAATATTATTTTCTCTCCATGAGCAAGAAGCAAAGAAGCTATTTCTGAATCCTCTGGCGACAGGGTTTTAAGTCACTCAGCTGTGTATCGGTATTATTCAACGTTCTTCTTGGGGTGCTTCATCAAGTATACAGCTTCTTATTTAGTGTGAATAGAATAGGAAAGCCACTTTCTGAATGTTGCAGAGACTTCTCTAAGGAGCACTGTTGCATATATTTCAATCTTGGCAATAGTAGCGGTGTAATATTAGTAATATAATAGTTGCAGCTCTTTGTATACAAGTGACTGTGCTGGAAATTTTGCAGAAGTTATCTCATTTAATCTTCACACCAACTTATAGAAGAAATGGGTTGCCTTATTTCATTTTGCCCCTTGTCATTATAGAACTTGAGAAGTTTAAAATCCTTCTACAAATCACAAGCTTCAGAACCTAGTTGAACTAAAGATATAAGGCAGTTCTCTCTTAGGTAAAATCAATCTAATTACAGATTTAAAAAAAAAACAAACTTCCTGTTTAAAAACTGTATTTGTCACAGACTGAAAAATGAAAATAGGACATATATTTCTTTCACCGATAACTTCCTTCCTAACCAGGAGTTGCTGTCCTGCAAAAAGAACGATAAGAATATACATTGTAGGTGTGACAGCTTCATTAAAGTTACAATTCCAAACAGACTTTGGAAAAGCTGCGGGCTGATGATCCTTCCTGGAATCAATGGGCACCAGTTCATATGCATGGTAACTATTGGACGAGGAGCCTAAGGAAAATAAGAAGTGTTTGATAGAGAAGCCTAGGGCTTGGTAAGTGGTTGAAGCCCAACATTTCATCCCCAAACCAGAAATTGATGGATATAATTTCGTAGTAGATTTTGTGAGACTCTATACAAGATGAAACTTAGAGCCACGGTTCATAGGGAATTAAAATTTAGAAGGGAGGGCAGGGACAAGGGGAAAAAATGAGAACCAAGACCTGTCCTGTAAAGGTACAAGATCCCAACGATGAGTGTAACTGTACTGTATCCCTAGAATGTACCAATAAACTCAATGAGAGAAAAAAATTAATTTTTTTTAGAGGGCAGAATTTGTATATAGTGACACCTGCCTCTAAAGCCAGCCCTTTTGGAGACTGAGGACAGGATTGTCAGTTCCAGCCCGATAGGGGCAACTTAATGACTTAGCAAGAACCTGTCCCAAAATAAAATACAAATAAATAAAGAAAAGGGCTTTGGAAATAGCTCAGTGTGAAACTCCTGCATTCAATCCCTAGAATCATAAAGAAGAAGAAGGAAGGAAAGGATAGGGGGAAAGAGAGAGGGAGGAGGAGGAGGAGGAGGAGGAGGGAGAGGGAGAGCTGCCATTCTTCCCTTCAGAATCAGAGTGACCTGGTTACTGGAATACTGCAGATTTTAGATGGTAGAGAGGCTCCTTTGACATTTTCAAAAGTCATTAGAAAATTAAGCTATGACAAGTCGTGGAACAAAATGAAGAAACAAAATTTCTCATGTTGAGCGCTTTTTTTGCTTAGGACTCACTCCTGTACAAGTGAGGATAATTTTCCTATAAATATGAATAAATTACTGACAAAGGTTTTGAAGTACATGCGTCCTGGGGTAGCTTGTCTTTAAATTGACCGAAGCTAAATGCCCACTATTTGACCACAGTATTAGTTATCACTCCAACTTGAACACACATATAATTGGTGATGCTTGATTTGCTAATATTTTCACACTATTAGTGACCAAATTCTGGAAGTTGTTACTACTTGATATTTTTCTGGCCCTAAATGTTCCCAGCTTCTCGCTTTGTATATAGCCTTTTCAGTATAAAACTCCATTTCATGTATCTCTTGAAATTTTACTTTTGGTTACCTCCCAAAACCAAGTCAATTCCCAATTTTTTTTAAATGGCCTAATTTCTGCAGTCCACCTCTGTATTGTATACAGTGGACACAAAGGAAACATTTGAATAGGCAATGTCAATGTTGATCGAACTTTGAAAATTGATTCCCAAGTACAAACACACACATACACTGTGTTTCTACAATGGGGTAGAAGGTGAAAAAGACTCGTGGCTGAAATAAGATTGCCTTTTTTGTGCTATATTGAACATTTTCAGGGTATTGCTGTTTCCTTATTTTACTAAGAACTCCAGAATGCCTTTGTTTCTTATCCAAAGCACACTTATAAAAATAATTACTAATTACTAAATCAGCCAAGGCTAAGAGCTACCACTAGAAAGAAATACAAACAAAATCTGCTTAAATCTAAGTATTAGCCTATGCAAAATATTTCCCTTTGAAAAAAATAATTTTCAACGTCGCTATTTCAAGTGCCCTTTTGTGTCATTACTTCTTTGTTGCCATCTTCACATGCACTGTGAGAGATCTGTAGTCACTTCCCCACTTTGAATTCTCAGAGGACAATATTTTGCTGGGTGTTAAAAGATGCGTGTGTGAAGAAAAACGAGCTCTGTCAGGTTTCTCTGTCTTGGACTGAGTCGTATTTTTTCCCTACATCCATACCCTAGACAAAATAGAAGAATAGAATGATTTGTTATTTCCAGTTGTAAGTTGTTTAAATTCAGACACCTCTTTCAAGGTCTGAAAGAAGTTGCCTTCTGTGCTAAAATTGCGATCTAGTTAGTAATCAAGTCTGCTAGGTCCTGGGTAACATTTTATTTATTTTGGGAAAAGCTGCTATTTGGATGAGTTTCCAATTCTAAATTTTCTTATTTATGTTGTTGACTAAAGTGGATCATGATTTCCATCATTTGTTATCCCATACAAAACATACAATGTTAATATCAAAACATGTCTGTGTGGATGGTTCCCGTGAAAATTCCTAACTCACGTATTGTTTGGTTTCATTTCATTTTGGATGTCAGTTTTAAACCTACAAGTATGAGCCAAAATGAAATTTTTATATGAGACTCTTCATCATTAGGAGTAAATTGCAAGGGTAGATCACACAGGTAGCTCTAGATTCTTCATTACTTCCACATTTCAGCAAAATACTTATCCTAGGCCTAAAAATGATTTTTAAATCATTTGTTCATACCTTCACAACCATAGAAATTACACCAGTGATATCAGTAATTAATTGAAATTATGGATTATGTCTTAGGTTTAAAATGTCTCTACAGTTTTTGTCTAAAAACATTCTAAGGTTTTGGATTGGAGAAAATTGTAATGTAGATTAATAGTGTTTTGTCCTCATTAATATATATATGTATACTGAATGTTCTTGTTTCAATATGGTTTTATTTTTCTTTAATTTTTGCTATAATTTCTATAGCAATAAAGTCTGAAATGCTCCAGGGAAATAAAAAGCAAAGAGAAAGGAAGAAAGAAAACAAAGAAGTTTTCCCAATTCATGGAATGTAGTATTTTTACCCAGGATGAATGTAATATTTTTACCCAGTATGTGAAGTATTTTTGAGCATGTTGCTAATAATTTACACTATGAAAATCATGTCATATCAGCACCTACAATCTAGTTATACATTAAAATAATTACTGTCTTCCCATTTGTATTCTAAGGAGTTTGCATTTGTACCTCTGTTGTTTTTTTTTCTGCCTCTCAGACAATGTAACCATGATCTACAAAAGTTTTGCTGTTGTGTTTGTTAGTCTATTCCATTATCAGCCTACATCCAATGATTCAAAGCCTATAGGAGACTCAGAAAACCTTCTTAGGTCCGAGTTTCACTAATGGGACATCTTGATATTATCTAAATCCATTGATATTGTAAATAAAATCAATTAACTAAAACAGCTTTTGCCATATTAGAAAATTGAAATTTTTACTCTAGTTCTTAGTTTTTTCACTTGTATAAATAGGGAGTTTAACTGGATACTATTTAGCTGTGGTTCTTATTTTTAAAATTTGCAATTCTTGTCTAAGGTATTTAAAGTATTCAACCAAGTGTAGTACATTTCATCTAAACTTTATGATTCGGGCATGACATTTTTCACAATATTCGCATGACATTTAAATTTCCATTCCATTTGTCATCATAACATTCTTACTAGGAGTTCTTGTGACAATTTATCTTGATTATCAACCTGAATGAAGAGAAATGCATAGGATATTAGCATACTTTTGGCCCTGTCTGGATTCATCACAGGGACATGACATTGGGAACTATATCTGGACCTCTTCAGTTCTTCCTCTGCTCTGCTTCCTGAACATTTTAAGTTGAATGGCTTTCCACCATGCCTTTCTTCATTATGTTTCTGCCTTGAGTCAGTAACCATGGACTGAACCTTCTGAACCTGTGAGTCAAAATTAACCTCCTCCTTTAAATTGTGGATGTCAGGTATTTTGTCCCAGCAAAAAAAAAAGGGAAAAGCAGAATCTCTTAGCATTTTTAGTTTGTTTTTTTTTATCAAGTATTCAAAATTATATTTTGTATTATAATAAACGTTTAACATCAATATTTAAGTATCTATATATGCTATTTTATTAAATTATATTTTAGTTTTATAACAAATATTTTATAGATAGTTTAAATTGCTCATCAGTTTTAGATATTTAGAAATTTCCACTGTAGTATCTTCTTTGACATATAAAATATTTAGAAGTATATTTTTGAGTTGCTTATTTCATGGGAACTTTGGGATATTTTTTAAATTTTAAATTATACTGGCTTTTCTGATTGCATCTGGTAAGCTATGAACTATTTCACATTTGTTTAAAATTCCTTTGGTACTCTATTGTAGTTATAAAGTGATTACCTATTTCATTCTAGGGAGCCAAAGTTATTCTCTAAAACGAATGAGTTAAAGGCTAGGGATGTAGATCAGTGGTACAGCATTTGCTGGTGTGTGGGAGGCCCTGGGTTCTATCTCCAGCACCAATAAGAAGAATAACAATAAGTCAAGTTTTAGATATCAATACTCTTATATGTGGAAAAATGAGGGTCATCGGAAGATTAGATAAAATTCATTTAAAAGAACAAATAAATTGACATTGTAGACCACATTAACACGTTGGATAAAGAATCCAAAAGACACCCATATTTGGGCCCAGCCCTCTCTTCTCTCTTAGAGAAGTGCTCTCTAGAGAAATGAAATGCAAATAAATTTTAATTCATTACAATCTTGTTCTTAAGGCACAGCCTTTCTGCCCTCTCTTTATTAAAACAGTCAGGGAAGTTATTTGTCTATATGACCTGCATTTACATGTACCTCAATCAGGAAAATTTCAAAGATGAATCTATGGAGTATAGGTTTATAAGAACATCAAATAAATCTATGTCAGCCATCTACACTGATTAGTATAAATATAAGAAATGTCAGACGACTATGTGTAAGCAAGTTTTTGATAATAAATGTGTGTCTTCTTAACCATAATACACAAAAAATATTCTAATCTGTTCATCCAGTTTTAGGGGTTTCAAAGTGAGCTCCTTATAAAATCAGAGAATACTTCATTATATTTACATTTTTAAATATGTGCTTTAAATCTTGGCAAAGTAAAACTAATTATAAAGCTAACAAAATTTGAATGTTATAAAAAGGATGAGACTTTAAAATAAATATGACTCTCCAATTTTATCTTTTATACTACAAAGTCAGTCTATTCTTTTTGTAAAAAATCAAGAAAAAAATTAAAATCCTTTTTCCAAGAGTTACTAGACATTTTTTAAATTAGTGATGAAGTAAAAAAAAAAAAACAAACAAACAAAATCCAGAATCTAATGTTGAGATATGGGGAAAAGGAGAAGGATAGTGTTTAGTCTCCTAAATTTTTCACTGTTCATACCTGCAAATTAATATATATTATTATAAGTTGTTAATTTCAGCAATTAGATGGTATGTGTAATATTAATACCTGTATTTATCAAAAAGTTAAAGTGGTTATTATTTAATAAATAATAATATTAAATTAGAAAGTTTTGGAGATATCAGTAAGGAATCTGTGGTTAAAAGTATTTAATCATGGGCATGACAGAATAATTTTTAAAAGTATTCTTTTTTTCAGGCAAAAGAACACTGTTTAGATAAATAATTATATCAATGTGTATTGATATTGAAATAGTACAAAATATTTGTAAGTAAAACAAGGCTATAGGACATATTGTTAGACCTATTATACATTCCAATTATGTAATGACAGTAAATATTCATACACTTTTTAAAATCAAAGCTTGGAAAATACCTAAAAATAGACATCAAACTAATAGTTATGACTTTTTTTGTATCTTCTTGTAATTGAATTATATAATTTTTTCACTGCTGCTGTCATTGTTATATAATAAAATTGTAACAGCAAAAGCATTAAGATTGTAGATGTCTCAGATGGCATAATATGGAACTGAATCCGTTTACTATGCATTGCCGGTGTTGGAGTGCCCCACTTTGCAGCTGTAGGAGTTCACTGCTCTAATTCCTTCATCCAGACTCGGTTCTCCTTAACATCCAGAATAAACACATTTTTCCTTAAGTTTATCTGGAGTGACTTAGTGATGTGAGATGGCCAAGAGTGCATGTGTGAGACAGTGATGTGAGTAACCTTTTATATTCCTACTCTAAATTTTAGATTATTTATTTGAATATAGATCCCATTATCCGGATCAAAATTTATGAAAAGTTAATTCCAGATTGTTTGGGTTGAGGATTAAAGTCAGAACTTTCTCTTTTGTGTATTTTGTATGCATTTAACTTGGTGGTTTATATTCCATCTTGGTGGTTTATTTTTCCAAAATGGATAATACTTCTTCGTTATCATCACTAATATCAACAGATCAGCAACAGAAATATGTGCCTATTTTTTGGTTTCAAAATTATAATAAGTAGAACATTTTTATATGTCCTAGGTGCAATAAAATCATCCTAAGTATATACTCAATAATGGCATTTACTTCCTCAATTAATTTCATTGTGGAAGCACTAGAAGCTGTGTCAAATAAAGCCATTCTGAAAAATTTTAAAAGACAGTAAACTTCAGTCACGATAAGAATGAGAAAAAAGGAAAATATTCATATGGGCTAACCCGGTAGCAATGGCTTCTGATTTGTTTCCATTTTTCTTCAGAGTTTGAACTAATGCTGAAAAAAAAAAAGAAAATTCAGGGTGCTTAATTTTTTCCCATACTAACTTCGGTTATGCAAATCACGATTTTTACTGATAGTGACGTCATTGTACAGGATGATAGTAACCATAATACAGAAGCGTGGAAGCCTTCAGGCAAGAGAGCTTGGGCAGCTGGCATTTCTCTCTCATTTTCTGTTAATGAAGAGAAAGAAGTGAGTCTATCACGATTGTTAACTTTCCCTTCAGAGATCCAAAGTGTGACCTAAAATAGCAGTTCCAGGTATTTAGATAATAATGCTGATAGAAAAATAGAAATAAAGATGACCTGTCTTAAAAGCATCATTTATGATAAAAAGGAAAATTAAAACATATTTGCTTTGTTATAAAGTAGTCAAGTCAAAAGTAGAGTGTTCAGTAGCTAGTTTAAATGCAAAAAATTAGCATACTACTTTGTGAAATATGACAACAAACCCCTTAGTTTCATAAGCATGACGTGACAGGAAAAATAACTTCTTGTCTTCATTTTAGAAATGAAATATAAGTAACATATTATAAATTTGTTCTGTTTTATGGATGTGAGAGCTAATAGATGTATGTATTGGCAATTTGTTTAGTAAATTATTATTTACTGTCACTTTTAAATTAGAATCTGATCTTCCATTGTATTTAATCTATTTATATCAGAGATGACAAATTTCTTACCCTTAAATAAAGTCTTTATTTATCATAAGGCAATTTTTACCAAATCTATTTCATGAAGAGAGAAGAAACCATAATTATAATCATGTAAGATTTTCTGAGTGCAAGACATCTTGTACTCTAAAATAATGAAAAATATTTTAAGTGACTGGTATTTGCACATTTTCCTTCCTTCAAACATTTCTAGTTTTGTGTTTACCATAAATTTCAAATTATTTTGCCATTAATGTTGTATCCGTTTCATCAAACAATTGGGTAGATTTAGACTTTGTTTCTGTATGGCACTGAAACCTAAGTGTAACATGTAGCCAAATATTTCTAGTCATCCCTGAAGCTGGAGTATTCTCACACAGGCACATGCATATTTTCATCTATACACAGACTTTTTGGAACAAACAGTTCTACTGGTAAAATGAAATATTTGTAGCAGAACTGTGGGATTTAGAGTGTGGTGGAGGGACATGGTACAAAGGAAAATGTTTGAGTCTGAGCTGCCTTTTGGGGAGAAAAACACAGTTGTGATTATATATGTGATACTTTTGCATCAGCTTCTGCTCAGAATATAACTGAGAGTATGTTTGAATGATATCTGGTAAAACTTGATTAAATTATTTCTGGTTAGACTTTCACTTAAATGATGTTGTGAACTCGTGGTAATTTGAAATTAGGATAGTTCTAGACGATATTTATCAGAAGTGGAAGTTATTCCCTATTAAGCAACATTTTCAGCTTTAATGTGAAGTAAATATAACCTTAGTTGTTCTAATCCTTTACTCCTCATTGTTATTTCACTGAGTCCATTAAAAAACACTCCTCAATTTTGAATTCGACTTTAGCCATTTAATCTCGTAAGATCTTGAAATCTTGTATTATGTAATCATATAGGTATTATCATTTCATTGTCTTTAGGAAAGACACACCACTTCCAAAATGCAGCATCGGTAGATCCTGTGCTTAGTTTTTGAGCATATCTAATAACAGCCAAAAGCCATTGAAATAACTATGTACCGTGAACATTCTAAATGCTTTATACTCACAAAGGAATTAATTCCTCAGTATATACCAATGATGTACATACTATTATATTCACACAATTATGGGCAAAAACATAAACATTTTCCAGAGAAAGACAGTGAAATTTGATCAACGTAACCCATCCTGGAATTGGAGAAGTCATAACAAGATACCTCAACTCCAGAGACTTTTGCATGAATTTTATATTTAAAAATACACATCTCCTTGGAAAGGTGACTGCAAATGTGGTTATCCAGCATTATTTATGCTTCAAAATGAATGACAAAGAAGCTTTTGGTGAACATAAACTTGACATTGGAAAAAATAGCATTTTGAGAAAATATAGCAAACACCTGAGAATCGTTCATAATTTTCTTCAGCGGAAAATGCATAAGAGGTCACCTCTGTGGTTAGCCAAATGGGCCTGAAGTCTAAAAGGTAAGGGACAGTAGGCTCCCTCTTCAAGTGCTCTAATTTAAAAGCAATAGCTGAGAATTCCTATGATGACATCTGCTTCTTTCTCTTGGGCCTAATGTGGACTTCCATGCGAATACTTTTGCAGTTTGGGAAGATGTGATTGCAAGTATATCTCTGTAAAATGTTCCAAAATCGTGTAATAAAGAAGGTCATTAAATTGAGAAATTGGTGGCCGTGGCGGAGACAGGCATTTGAAAACAATAATGACAAAAATTAGGTAGCTAGTGATCCTTTTCCTACATTATTTACCTGTGAGGAGCTAATGATGTTTTTCTCTGAATGAGTGAGAAAGAACAATGACATTTTGCTGTGAAATTGATCACAGGTGTTCTATAATCTATTAGGCTTAAAACTATTTCAGAAATTGAATTCTTGACAATTGACTTATATAGAGTTGATTTTATATTCTCAACTAAGTTTTAGTCAATATTAAATCTGAAACCTCAGCAGCATCCAATTGATTTGTTGATTTTAGACAAAAAGGAATCTCATGGAAGATGTGGCACATAGCTACTGAAAAGACTACTTTTTCAATAAAACCATGTTTTCTGATTTAAGAATAAGTCCACTAAGTTAAAAGAAAGGATTGACATTGGGGTAGCATTAGTTATATAGCAGCCTTTGGGATGGTCACTCTCTCTCTCTCTTTTCCTCTCTCTCTCTCTCTCTCTCTCTCTCTCTCTCTCTCTCTGGTACCAGGGATTGAACTCTGGTCCTTGCAATTGTGAGGCAGACACTGGAGCCACTGAGCTAAATCCCTGGCCCGTCCACTTTTAATTACACATAAAAGCATTTAAGTTATTCCATGAAGATGTGTGACATTTCTAATGTATTTATAAGGAAAGAAGGATAAAAATAGAGAACAACTAAAATCAGAATATGACACACTTCAGAAATGTAAATTTCAATATATAATCTTTGAATATTCATAGATTACAAACAGCTATAAATGACAGTTTTATTTTCCAATAGTGTAGTCTACTAGAAAGAGCAGAAAAATACACTGAGGATCTGCTTCTCTAATCAACTAACCATTTTATTGTTAAAGTTCATTTTTTTATGTGGTTGTTTTATAGTACTGCAGATCTAACCCCAGCCTTGCACTTCTAGTAAAGCTCTCTACCATTGAGAGGTATAGTCAGCTCTAAGCTGATTTCCAAAAATACTATCAAATACAATTTAAAATATAAACTCCTGATAAAAATTTGCAAAGATGATATGAGATTCTATCTTAGTAATCAGTCCATTGTCTCCTAAATTTAGTTTCAGCCTGGCAACAAATGTATTCCCTGTAATGAATCAGAAAGCAGAGATAATCTTGGCCTGTGGCTTGACTTAATGTATCTAGTTAACCAGCTATATTAGATGAAAAGAAATGCGAATTTTTGTTTTCGGTGATGTAGACTTCCTTGTATTAGATTAATATGGAAAGTTACTGTCACTGACAATTTGTGACCCTTATAAAATGGTTCTGGCTTTTGTTTATCTTTACAAGAATTTCTTTATGAATAAATTTTTAAGTATAAATATTAAGAAGCTTTTTACATACACTCATACAGTTTTAATGAAATACACAATAAGATACATTCTCTAATCTTACAGCTTATTAGTAAATTAAATATTAATGTTAATTATAAGATGGACTCTGATACTACAAACAATAAACAAAGGTGGTTTATGATTATCGTGTGGTGGTGGTTAAAAACAATACTTCAGTTACTTTTTCAGATGTAATAAGGTAGACACATTTTATTTCTCGAAAATCATTGAGTAAGTAAAATGATAGAAAACTGATAGATTGAGGTGTTTCAAATTTATCAAGAGAATGGATGAATAGATAGACATAATCTTTTTCAATAAAGTACCTTTTCTGATTTAAAAATGTATCTATTGAGTTAGAAAGGGGAATTTATGTATTGGTAATATTAATTAGACAGCTTCCTTTTAGGGATGGTCACCCTCTTTTAATTAAACAAAAAAATTGAAGTGATTCCATTAAGATATGTAATATTTCTAAGGTATTCATTTCAAAGAAAAGAAGGCTAAGTGATTCCTTTGAACTGAGAATTGGAATTCCTTCACCTATACCAGCCTCAGCACCAAAGAATGTTCTCACAAGGCTTTATTTCATTAAAAAGGAAAGTTATTTGTTGTAAAAAAAAAAAACAAAAAACAAAAAACCTTAATCCCCTTAAGGACAGATATTCTGCATATCTTAGCATTTTATTGCAGATTCCAAACCTGTAATTTTCTAATATTTCTCATTTACACTAGTAAATGCTACCCAATTTATCTCTATGGATTTCTACTTCCTCAAAAGATTGAGACATCGTTAACACAAATGGAGCGTTGCAGAGTCCCAAACTTCTAGCTAACCGAATCCTAGTGGACCAATTACTCGGTAGAAGAAGCAGGTAAAGTGCGTGAGTGTGGGCACTAAAGAAGGTGACTATGAAATAGGGGAATTGGATAACCAAGAAGCTAGGGAAGATATCGGAGGCACTAGTATCTTGCTTTAACTATATGTATTCAATCAAAAAATTTAGGTTAATGTCAGTATAATTCAGAGACTGAGAATACTGCTTCATTTACTGAAGGAGTTTTATATACATTGCACCACACTAGGTTTATGCAGATTGGTTGTTTTTTTCTATAATTAGAACATAACATCTCACAAAGTAAAGTTATCCTGACCATTGTTCACTGGATAGTGAATAAAAGTGGCACATGAACATCGGTTCTTTCTAGTCTTAATTTCTTTATCTTTAGGTGAGATGAAAATGATTCCAGCTATAGTAAAGGGAGATTTTTCAGCCACAAATCAAGCAGAATCTCACTGCTTAAAAGTTCTACATGAAGAAATCTAGATCAAAGGCTCTCAATTTTCCCTAGGCACACCAGTTATCATTTTAAAATGTGGCCTTATTGAGATTCTAATCACCAAGGATCTGATTAAGTAGTTCTGGTAGACACACATGTGGCATTTTAGAAAGGGACTCAAATGGTCTAAAGTCAATGTTCCGTGTCTCTGGTTGAGTTTAAAACCATAATATATGTATGAGGTGCTCAAAAATGGGAAGAAAGGCACAGAAAGATGAGAGGAAGCAGCCAAAGACAGAGACAGAGAAAGAGAAAGGATAGAGGGAGAGAGAAGAAAGCAAATGCAGAAAGAAAGGAAAATAACTTGAAATATCGTGAATTATACTGAAGGGCACAAGTTATCAGCAGATTCTCAAAAAGCAGGAGAAATAGTTTCTTCTCAACTTAAATGTCACTTTTCATATTTTGAGTATATTTTTACTTAGTGATATTTCAAACTTTTAAGGAAGACAGCAATATATCAGAGAAAGTTAATCCCAACTGTATAGGATATCATAGCTGTGCTATGCTTTTAAATGCAGAAAAATGGGGAATAGCATTGAATATGAACTTTGTAGTTTAAATGACAAAATCACCCACAGCTACTGAAATTATTGTGAGATTTAGGAAGATATAAAAGTATTTTTTTCAATTAGTAATTGCTTAGACCAGATAGAAAGTAAACCTTCTCTACACAGAGATAAGTAAAAGCCTTTCAAATAAACCCTATATATAAATATTAGCAAAGAAATCCCATAAAAATAATGAAAATGAATATGTTTTACTGTAGTATACTCATAATATTTAGGAATGAATATGTAAGTTAAGAACCTCTGGAGCTGTTGTTTAGTTTTACTGCCAAATATCAGGAACATTCATTGTAAGGAAAATGAAGTTTCTCTGTAAGCACATATCCAGAATCTACCAGAAAGAAGGCATATTTTCTATTTTCTCAATAGGAGATAGATCTTTCTATAGATATGTCTATAGAAAGCCATGTTTGCTACTTGTCAGTAACCTAACCTGACTATGTCAATAGAAATACTATCTCTGGATGTGGGAAAACAAACTTATGAAAAAGGCTCATAACTCTAAAGAGAGCATGCCCTTCCTCTTCGACCACTCAAATTTTACTGATATTTTACATCATAAATATTATATCTGAGGGAGGAGAGGAGGGGGTGAAGGGAGGGCAGGACAAGGGGAAAAATGAGAACCAAGACCTGTCATGGAGAGGTACAAGATCCCAACAATGAATGTAACTGTACTGTATACCTAAAACGTAACCAAAAAAAATAATTTAAGCTGGAAAAAATATATTATATATGATATATATCTTATAAACAAGGCTCTAATTCATTATCTCTTTAGTGCTTTTTGTTGCTGTTTCCATCGAATGCTGAAAGAGGACAAATTACAACTTCACACTGTGCCAAGAATTCCAGTAGGCAGAGGCATCTAATTCAGATATATTGAGCACATTTGAAAGAAAGTCTTTCACTCTAGACATGACTGACTTCATTGCTAGGTGTGATATTTGCCAATATGTCCAAAGGCTGGAGAGAGGAAATGCTGACAGTAAAAATGTATTTCCATGTATGAAGCAATATAGATAATCAGAAGGTAATAGAAATGGATGTTCTCCTAGGTTTTAGTATTTGTTAATTTGATATCAAATAACTATAGTAATTAATATACCCCTGATGATTCATTTTCCTCCAATCTGTTATTAAGTTACAGAACTGCTTTACCATTACTTGGTGTTATATTAAATGTTCTAAAATAAATCAGTGTGTATTTGATACTTCCAAAACTCTAAACTATAAATCTCATGAAATATGAGTCCACCTCTTCACAAAAATATAACAAAGAACACCTCATCTAGTTGATGTCGAATGACTGTTTATTGAAGGAATGAATACTTGCTTAGTTTTAGGCAGCTTGGGAAATTAAAAACAAGGAGAAAAACAAATGGGGCCTGATAATTAGATGTAGATAACAAATTTATCACTGAATTTAGCTTAGCACTTTCTGACAAGACCAGAGAAAAAAAGGGAAGTATTTTGGTTTTGTTTTGACTGCCCAACAAAAGGAGCATCCAGGATGAGAGATTTATCTGGTGTTGAATTTAAGAATTTATCAAGCTGAAATAAAGTTGAACTTATAGAGTTTTCAGAAGGGACAGGACAATCTCAATGTTTCTTTTACTAGTCCTTATTGATAAGAATGTGTGAAAGTGAGGATTTTACATTGAATTACCAGAGAGACAGAAAAAAAATCTCCTTTATCTTTGCTTCCCTGGGACTCAGCAAAAGGCTTAGCATATAAAAAGATCTCAGTTAGTTTTGTTTGCATTGAAATATCTCAATCACAATTAAAAATCAAATTGAAGATAGACTCTCATCATGTAAGTACAGTGCTTCAAGTGGTTAAGCATATTCACAATCCCAGAAACCCAGAAATAGTACCTGAAACCCAATCTTGATAATTATCAAAATAAACTCCTAACTGGATGGAGTCTACTCTTATCCCTTTGCACTTAGCAGAATGGTTCAGGCAGAGACCATAGGAGCTGCCTTGGTGCTTCGGGTAATGTGTGAGACGTCTGTCTCATTGGTCTGTCCATTTAGGACATTGTTTAGGACACGAAAACTTGTAAAGCTTGGTGACATTCAAAGAATGTCCAGTATCCATAGGACCTTTCATTTGTAAACAGATATGGCAGTTAAGTAGAATTCATGAGAAATAAATTATCAAACAGGCTCACTGGTACATGACTCAGTTAAATGAGGACTAGTTGAAGGGTCATCGCTGTGAGAAGCAGAGATGAAGGAGACTGGATTTTGGTGAGGGATTAGGGATGGGACAGGAGTGTGTGAATCAATGAGCCTAGGCCATGGAAGTGGCTTCCCTCTGACAAATGAGAGTGGGTGGACCGCGAGGGAGATCCTGATAGGTGGCTGGCTTGCGTCTCAGCAAAAGGGGCAAGAGCACAATTTGATTGGACTGACTGAGGAGATACTTAGTCTAAATAGAGCATGTGCGCAGCAGAAGGGTCTCTAATATGTCTCCAGTGTAAGCTAGTGATTGAGCAAATGTGATTTAGCCTACAGAAAAGCTGTAACTGGACAGAGCAAAAGCTCTGGAATTACCAGTGGCTTCTCTGCCATCTTCTCTGTCTCTGCACGTACCGGGATAATGCCTGATTGACCATGTATCTGCCTAGTAGTTTCTCAAGAAGACAAAAATTTTGTCTCTACCCCCACTCCTCCTGTTGCTTCTCCTCTTCCTCCTCTCTTTTTCTCTTCCCCTCCCCTTCCCTCCTCACCTATCCTCTCTTCTCCCCTGCCATGTGTGTGTGTGTGTGTGTGTGCGTGTGTGTGTGTGTGTTTAGAAAGGAAATTTGTCTACTGCTACTACTTTGTAGAGTAAATATTCAACCTGGAGTGTGTGAGTCTGTATGTGTTGCACCCCCCACTCCATCCCAGTGTGTTGGTTCCCTGAGGCTAAGCAGGAATCCTACTTCATAGGATTCTCCAGTGTGTGGCCATGGCTGAAGTGGCTCTAGGCCTACCAGAATGACAGCTTATTTTCCAACTGAGACCCTGCTGCTTGCTTCAAGGATTTTAGCATTCAGTTTCTATTTGGTTTATTTAAGTGTAAAGTTTTGAAGTGGGATTTAAGGTTTTTGTTCTCCTAAGTATCTACAGTTTATTTCTCAACAGAAAGGAATTTCAATGGACTAAGGTACATCCTCCTGCAGCTTTATGTTTTGTTCTTTTTCATACAGGCAGGAGTAGAGGGCATAGAGGAAAAGTAAGTGAAGGAAGAAATGAGAGGATCTTGGAGCTGGCATTGCTATGAAATGTCTCTGATGTCTGTGTTACCAGTGGTCAGCATATTATGGAAAAAAAATTTATTTGCCCAATGAATGTTAAGGTATCATGCTTTTAGGCTAAACAGGTAATTTAAAAAAAATATTTTAGTCAATATAAAGCAAATTAACTTATAACTTTAGAGATTTAAATGTAACCTTTTTAAAAGACAGAATCATAGCTCTATTCTTTGCTCTTTAAGTCAACCAAAATATTAATTACAATTCTTATTTCAATAATAGACATTTTATTTCTAAAAGATGATTTATACATCATGTGAATAATTTTAGAGTAGTTTTTCACTCAAGTGAGAATAGCCTTCTTATCTTCAAAAACGTAGTCTTTTAGATGGTTGCTTTGGTTTTTGTTTTGTTTTTGGTACCAGGGATCAAACTCAGGACCTTCATGCTTGCGAGATAGGCAGCGGAAACACTAAGCTAAATCCCCAGCCTAAAAGCCTGATCTTTTAATTGTCATCACCTGGTTTCGGACATGATCTTTTTTCTTCCTTTATCTGCATATCTTGACTCTTGGAACACAGACTCTGGAAAGTGACTGTTATGGACCGAATTGTTTTCCCCAAAGTGTCATATGCTGGAGTCCTAACTCCTACTATCTCAGAATATGAATGCATCTAGAAACACAACATTTAAAGGGGTAAAGTGAAATGAAAAGGTTGTATGGATAGGTTCCCCAAAATATCGTATATTGGACTCCTCACCTCTACTGTCTCACAAGGAGAATCCACTTAGAAATAGGGTAAAGTAAAAAGTGGTAAAAAAAAAAAAAGATTGTCTAAGTAGATCCTAATCCATGCAAAAGTAATTACATGAAAGTTGGAAATGCAATGCAAAACATAAGACAATAATATAGTAGTAAAAACAAACGTACTGAACATTGTACCAGCAACTGCAAATTAATGTACCTAGACTTTCTGTCTCTTTGCAACAGTTTTAAATAAAATATATCACTAATTTTTTTAATGAGATACTTCTTTATGATTTTAAGCACTTAGTCAAAATCATTACTAAGAATGGCATTTTTTTGATAGAATGATACATTCAATTGGTTTTATTCACAGGCTGAAATACCTGGGAAACTTCTTCCTTCAAAAGTTAAGAGTTCAGCACTTCAACTGAATATTTGATCTAATCTATGATTAATTTCTATTTTCAAATAACTAGAAAGTAAAACCTCAGATACCGCTTAGCCAATGAAATCTAACTACCCAGAAAGAACTTAGGAGATGTTTACAAAGTGTTTAGCGCACATCAGGATGAGATAGATAAGAGTTTTAAAAGCTTAACCCATAACTTAAAAAAAAAAATACCCTCTCAAGAAAGATTCTTGACAAAATTTAAAACTGTGGAGAGTGATTGATGGATGTGATAAGATTCTAAGTATAGCAACAATGATAAAGAACTGAAAAAATCAAATTGATTCCCCTGGAAGGCAGGGACATATTAAGAAATGTCAAGTTGGTAGGGGTTCCTAGAGAAAACAAGATGTATAACTTTTGAACAGTAGGTTATAACGGCTGTGGAAGTGGTGATTCTGACAGCATATTTCTAGCACTTGTAATTCAGAACAGGTCAATTAGCTTTAACAAAATGTATTTTTCCCCATAGTAACTTAGCCACTGAATATTTGTACAATCATACTTTTAAACACTTGGATGTGTTTTGTTTCATTTAAAACATTTAGTAGGAATTAACTATTTCAAATTATTAAAACAATGTTCGGGTGTTCATGACTTGCATTTGTCACATTGAAGAAAAAGTTTGCAATTCAAAATAATCAATGTTAAGACTAAATACTTTAATAACTAGACATCTCAAAGGAACATTTTTAGATTGCTATGAGAGAAATATGGAGTACTGCTAAAAACAGTCTGATTTTTAGACACTATTATGTGACTCTAGAGTTGGGGCAGGGAAATAGAAGATACACCCGGGGCATCTGGTATTGTCAGCAAATAAAGTGCATTTTATAAAATTGGGGTATATCAAAAAGGCAAAGGAGTTAACAAGAAAGAGTTCTTAATGGTGAAAATTGTTGCAAGTTGGACAAAAACATAAATAGCATAAATAAGTGCACAATACAAACACATTTTAGATTATATCCCAGAACTAAAATAAATGAATGTGTGTGTGTGTGTGTGTGTGTGTACAAAATATATGTAAGTAAATAGGTACATAAATGGTGTTGAAGTGACAACTCTTCATTGCAGAATTCTAATGTATATTTACAGAGAATGAGGAGCTAGAGAAATCACCATTTGAACACCAAAGGTAAAACTAGCTTAGCTAAATCACACCCATACTAAATTTAGCAAATAAAAGTTGAAAGAGAAACAGGACATTTGAATAGTCTTAAAGTATCCCTCACCCCAAATGCCTATTTATAAGGGACAAATAACTTTACGGAGTTGAATCTTGACAGACACTACACAATGAAGTGATCAAGTTCAAAGTTGTCAGAATACTTAGTGATACAATGTACCCTCTGATATTATGCACTGAGAAGGACACATCATTTCTTTGTTCTCTCTCAACAATACAAAAAAAAAAATCAATCAGATCCAAAAAAGAAAAACTGAGGCAGACTAAAAGTGTAGAACAGCCTATGAAACAACTGGGCATTATTATTCTACAGTGACAAGCTCATAAAAGACAAGGGAAGACTAAGGAACTGTAATGATCAAAGAAGAAGACGTAAGGACTAACTGTGATACAGACCTATGGATTGAATCCTAAAACAGCAAAAAGTGTGCATTAACAGAAAGGAAGTCAAGCATTTGAATACCTCCTGCATATTAGTTAATAATATTGCAAAACAATTTCTTTATCCTGATTAATGGATTATAGTTAGGTAAAGTAACAACATAGAGGAAACCTAAATGAAGGCTATTTCAGAGCTCTGCACTTTTTCAATAATACAAGAGAAGATGACTGACATTACTATAACATGTGCCGACCACTGTTTTAAATGCCTCACATGTATTGTAAATATATAATGTTTACACCTAACTCTTGCAATGTTATCTTGGAGCTGTGCTTAGCATCACCATTTTATAGACAAAACAAAAAAGGAAAGTGAATAAAAAGTGTATAAATTTTTGCTGAGGACATACTCACCAACTAAAAATTTTGACTGCAGAATGTGTCTTTAACTACCATTAAAACTGTCCAAATAAATGATTCATTTACAAGATATACATTTTATCATTTGATTACCTTTGTTTTAAATACCTTGAGAATTTATGTGAGAGTATATAACATATCTTTTGAATATTTTGAGTGCTAGGAAATGTTTGCCCTTCAAGAATATATTTGGTCTTTAAAAATCATTCAGGTTCAAGCCGGGCGTGGTGGCACATGCCTGTAATCCCAGCACTCAGGAGGTTGAAGCAGGAGGATCACTGTGAGTTCAAGACCAGCCTGGTCTACACAGTGAGTTTCAGGTCAATCTCAACTGCATAGTGAGACCCTGTCTCAAAAAACCAAAAATAAATGAATACATAAATATCATTCAGGATCAGCTAAGTGAGGTAGTTTGAAATAAAAAATAATATGTGGGTCTGTATACAGATTACGTTTATACTATTTTAATTATTAAAATATACTATATTTAATTATTAGACATAGCATGCTATTAAAGTTATGATGTGCAATATTATTTTGTAACAGGCATTTTTATTAAACATTCTAAAATAAATATCTGTCCCTATCGATAAATTCTCCTCTGTATAATTTTATCATAAATAACACTAAATTCTGAAAATATATTAGGTGTCATATAATCAAGCTTTTGCATTTGAACAACTGAATTTTTCTCAGAAACAATACTGCTATGAAGATCCCTGCACACACTTTCATGTGCTATTTCTCCATGCTTCGATCCACTCTATTTAGTTAAAAGCTACTGAGTGCAATGAGCTACTTTGCTCTAGGCGCTGTGAATACAGTGGAGAACAATGTGAGTCCTCTCCGCCTTCAGCTCTCTCATATCTCTCTGGGTACCTTCCTGGAAATAAAACTGGCTATTCAGTGGTTACACGGATATCACACCTTTTCGTTTATTCATCACATTACCAGAAATGTTTCAGTAATGTTAAATAGAAATTTAATTTTATGGTGTACATAATTTCTAAAAAAGATACAAGCACATTAATATTTTCCATGAAAAATTGTTGTTTCAATATTTCATTCTTTCTTTGGATAAAAGCATCCAACCATAATAAATTATCCTCCACTTTGAACATGTATTTTTTCCTTTTATTTAAAATGGACAAACTAAAGATTTCTTATTGATACTCTTTTTTATAAAATCAAAAGAATCATTAGTAACTAAATCATCTTAGTATGTTGCTTGACCTGCATGATATTAACCCCAAAACCTTGTTTGCAATGCTTGACTAAATTATGTTGCCTTTGAAAGGAATTCTCTGCTCCCTAATTGACAGGAATTCTCTGGAGAAGATAAAACTATAAATAGATGTTTTTAAAAAGATTTAAACTAAGGCAAAGAAATAAAATCAGATAGAAGGGATCAACTGCAATTTCCAACTTTGTTTTCTAGTGTCTAATTTCCATTTCTGGACATGCTTAAACATTCTGTCCTACTCTTAAAATTTTAGCCTTATTGCTTTTTCTAATGAGCCACAATGAGAATTTAGGTGATTTCAGAGTCATAATGTCTCCTATATCTGTTCATAGCAATCTTCAGGTAAGGAGAATAAATATAACACTTTCTGTAGTATCTGCTAATAACAATGTTGTCAGTGAGTGATGGAAAGTACTAATTTAGGTTACTTAATAAGAACCTACATACTTTGGGATGAGTTGAAATATTTACACCCACATATACCTAGAGTATTTTGAGGTTCCCTATATATTCAGGTGTACAGGGTCCTGAGTTCTATGTCCATATACTTATTTTTATCTTATATGCACTAAAATGAGATGAGCAAAAATAACCTATCAAAGTTTTAACCCATTTGTACTGACAACACAAAATTCCACAGAATCGTTAAGTTAGAAACTAGAAATGTATTTCTTATGGTTTTGAAAAGTATGATTTCAGGATGAGTTTCGGCATTTATGAAAAGCTGCTCTCACCCTGCAAGATGGCACCATCTTGCTGCACTCTCTGGAGGGGTTCAAACCTGTGTTCTCATGTGACAGAAAATCTCCCCCTCTGTACCCTTTTATAAAGTTCTTATCCCACCCAGGAGGGTCTCACTCTTATAATGCAATCACCTCTTAAACATTACACCTCTTGGTACTATGTCCTGGCAATTACATTTTAGCATGTGAATTTTGGAGGACTTATGTGGATCACAGTGAATATAAGATTCACCTAAAATGTCATCATCATTTTGGATCCTGAAATTCTTTCCTGAAGAATAAAGTAAACATTTATATTTCACTTTGAAGTGATATTGTACACTTATCCTTATCTTAATTTTCCCATTTAATACACTTTATAATCATTTCTGCAAGACTTAGAACATTCTTGAAGATCTGTATTGATGTTTTTCTCAAAAATAAATTATATCTTCCTAGCTCATTTGAACCACCTTATATGAATTAAACTAAATAACAGTTACACCTATAACTATAGATGGTTGCAAAGTAAAAAAAGTGATTTTAAGTCATTTATTGTCACTACCTATTAGAGCATAAAGGCACAGGAAATACGTTAAGTAATCACTACAAATTAAAATAGTGAATTTCGTGTAATTAGTTGTTCTGGTTTGTGCCTAGAGTTCTCCTCAGAGCCTCACGTAGTCATAGCGTATTTTGGAGGTGGCTGAATCCAGAGTATGTGACTGATTCATGGTGGGGCTAGGCCCAAGCGCACTAGGATTAAGGGTGCGATCCCTTATAGGGAGTCTGAATACAGGGAGCAGTGAGATGCTGTTAATGTCCCCTGTTCCTTTTGCTGCCTTGTGGGTGCCGTGAACTGTTTTATCCTCTGCAAGGACCCTCCCACCCTCCCTTGTTGCTTTTGCAGTCTTCCACCACCATGAACTGTTGCCAGTCAGCAACCCTCCTGTGGAATAAGCTGATTATGGGCTTAAACACCTATGAGCTCTAAACCAAATAAACCTTTCCCCCTTTGACTTTGAGTGTCTAGTATTTTGTCACAGCAAAGAGAGAAAAGTAACTAACACAATCAAGAAATAGATCCAGGGCCTGGGGATTTAGCTCAGTGGCTCTGCTGCCTGATTCACAAGGCGCAAGTTTCCAAGTTCGATACCCAAACGCCCCCAAAAGAAAGAAAGAAAGGGATAGATCCTGCTATACAGAAAACCTTGATATTTCACACATTGCATGATAAATAAAAATGTAAATCACGAGATTAAATCTGATTCAATACAATTGTTAAGATGTAAGAATCTAAAGGAAATAATATGTACAATGTTGTAATTGTCAATTCACTAAATATTTAATTAAACACTTGAATATTTTGAAAATACCAAATATTAAAACAAGAAAGAGAAAAAAATCATATGGAAGGAATTATTTACAAAGAAGAAAGAAATTCTAAAATTATCATTTGCAGTAAGGAAAACAATGAAAATATTACTTAAAGCATTTATAAATTATTGAACCATGTTTTAAAATAAAACAAATGGACATACAGTGATAACTATTAAAAAATACAATTAGTAGATACACTCATAAAATTTAAATATTTAACTAAACTGTTTGTAGAGTTAAACATGCAAATGCAAAAAATTACAGATCTATTTTCAATCCTGAAATATATACTGATTAAATAATAATAATTTTATACTCTCGTATTTTTGTTTTTTGTTTGTTTGTTTGTTTGTTTTTTGGTACCAGGGATGGAACTTGGGTCTTTACACTTGCGAGGCAGGCAGCAGAACCACTGAGCTAAATCCCCAGCCCTCTAAATTGTATTTTGATTGGTAAACATACTTAAAGGATTATTGGAATTGTGCATAAGGAAGTATGCAAATAACAAGATTGTATCACTATTACCCTACAAAAAAATCTGTTAACAGGAAACAAACCAAAATATGAGAAAATTTATATTATATGGATATTTATTTCAACACTATTGGTATCCTATAACACTCACAGGTTTATTAAGAGAGAAACAGTTAGCTATTTATGGTGTATCTAAACACTGTTATGCAACCACTACAGAGAATAGTCACTAGAGCCATGTAAATCATGTTAGCTGTAGTTTGCTAAATGAAATATCAGCCTATAAAGTGGGGAAAGAACTACAATCATAGGTATGTTAGAGACAGACATGAGGAAAAAATTAAATATTTCAAAGTTATAAGATGACTTACATTATGAAGGACAAACTAATTTTTCTTGATTTACTAATCCTCAAACTAATTTTTCTTGATTTACTAATCCTCACATTTACTGTTATGTAGGCATTACTTTCTCCATCAAAACAAGTTGTAAAGACAAGAAAAGGAATAAATTATGCTTGTTTAAAAATAATCTGATGTGCATTTTGAATTTTTAGTAAATAATTCTATCAGTTTTACTAGTTACCATTTTCCTTTTCTTATAAAGATGAAGTATATTCCATAGGGGCAAATACAAATATCTCTCTAGTGCTCAGAATTTCTGAATATCATAAATTGCAAACCAAGAACTTGTACTGTATATAAGCCAAAAAATTTTAAAGTAATTTTAATAATGCATTTTATCAAGAAAACCTAAAATATAGATGAGAGGAAAAAGCTCGATAACTGGCAACCGCTGCAGTTTTATATACATATCACCATGTTTTTTCAACTTAGGCAATTCCTGGAGAAAAGGTAGCCTCCTGACTCTATAAGAGGTATAATATGTGTGAGTAGAGACCACTGAAACCAATAAAAATAACCACCCATCCACCACATATCTCTGCAATCACTCCACATTGGGATTCCCTCACAATATAAAATATACTAAACATAGAAGAGTGCAAGGAAAAGCAGATTTTTAAAAGTATGGCTCTCATTTGATTAGACTTCACAATATGTCAGGGAGAAAATATTTCCCCACTGCTTTGCCTTGTTCTGAGCTATCAAAACTGAAATAGTCAATATTCATTAGTGTCATTCATTTTTAACTTATAGCTTATTCATCTCATCTGTGACAAATTGCATTTCTCACTTGACTTCTAGAATCCTCAAACCTAGTAGCCACCACTCAAGGATAAAGATAATTATCTACAGGTAGATCTATTTTTCTATATCTATTCATATCTGTTGTGATTACTTGATCACAATAACCAAAGCTCTTATTTGCGGGATTCTAGTTATACTTCTTGGGCCACAGTGGTTCTGAAAACCTACACACTTCATAATTTAGTTCACATATTTCTTTTCTTTTTAAAAATTTTTATCTAGACTTATTTCACTGTTGTGAAAATAGTGTTATTGAAATATGAATTTATCTTTTTTAGTAGTCACAAAAAAGAGTGTTTAGTGAGTTTTGTCCAGAATATGAGGGAATTAAGTTTTAAAACTGGAAGGGATCTTGGAAGATATTATTCAGTTCCTACTTTCTACCTCACAAAAAGTTTGAAAATGGTTCTAGTAAGTTGCAGAAGGTCCACAGCTGAATAAAGGCATAACTACCATAAGTTTCAATTCTAAGCTCTTGGTTCACTTTCAATGATTTCTCCATGCATTATGCTGCAATTTAGGAAACTGCTAATTTTCTATGTTTAGGTGTAAGATAAAAGCATTCAAAAATATGCTAGAAAAACTTATTTTTGTTATCTAAAAACAACCAACTGTGAAAGAAATCATTTCCAAGCTTTATCATTATTTTAATAAGTGGTTTTAAAATGTATCAGTATGTAAAATTTTCACTCAGAACTTTCATCAACAGAAACAGCAAAAAAGACACCATCCTATCAATACCACCTTAATTAAAATGCAAATTTTTAAGGGACTAATTTATGCACTATAATCGAACTTTTCTAAATCACTATTTATCTAAACTTGTAACTGTGTCTCATTCCTTAAATAAGTGAATATTTAGTATTGATAAATGCTTATTGCACAAGGGAGGAAAACATATTTGTGTTTGTGATTCATGCACATGAGGGAGGTAGGAAATTCTTTGTGAATGACAATAATATTTTTATTCTAATCCCAGTACTCTCAATTATAGGCATATTTGAATTTACCAGTCCAAACATAACTGATTTAACAATAGATATCCTAAAGCACAATAAGGTATCGAATTGCTTTCAAAAGCATCATAAACTAAGCAACAGTGAGCATATTCTGGTGTTGTCCTCATATTAATACATACTAATCTTTGACTATACAATAATATACACTCTATTATGAGATTTTAACATGAATATTTAACTTTTGAGAATATTTATCTAAATAATAGGTCAGGGAAAGATTACTCTGTTTATTTTCCTTACATTATGTATTGCCATAAATTTTTTTGTGTTGAAGAAATATTAGGAGTTTTAGGCACATTGAAACTCTGAAACATCCCAATTAAAATCAGAGGATCAGAGATCTTCATCTGTTACCCTCTTTGTGATTTGAATATGAACTATTGACAGCTCACCATTGACAAGACAGGCTAAAAGACACGATCTAGTTGTTAATTAGCTGCTTTGGCTACAAACTTTCTGTTATTAGAGTACAATGCTGCATTTCAAACCAGTTATACAAGTTTCTTGTTTGCATTCACTATTTGCATGCAGTATGATTTTGAAATGAAAATTGAAGGCTTCTAATTTTATGCAGAATGACAGCTATGTATTTCCATAAATGTATGAGCATTTTGACATGAAACTGTTATTTCTCATCTGAAGTCATAATTGTTCAGTGTGAAAGTAGGCCATGGGAATGAATAATAATAATAATTTTCCTTTTTGAGATCATGGCAATAATAAGCATAATTTTTAGAGCTGCATATAAGCAAAAGGAGCTTTGCTTGTAGGCAGTATGACAAGACTGTTATCGGGTGGGAGGAAGGTGGAGGAGAATATGAATTGCTCATCCTTGCAGCCATCTTGCCTCTCTGATCTTTCTTTCTTCATCACTGTATACTCTAGCCAGCTACTTGTCCCTACTTTGCCAGGGACTATTACAAAGAGAGCAAAATAGAGGTCAGTGTAGGAATCCCAAAGGGTTAATATTTTTTTTATATAAAGCTTAGTAGCACAACCATTTAGTTGTGACGTCTTTTAAAGCAATCTGTTTTCTTTTAGAATTCATTTCTCTGAGTTGTGAAGAAGTAAATAGGGTGTTTGTTGTCTTAAATGATGTTTCAAAATCCATCCAATTTATGTTCAGGTAGGTACCTGCAATGGTTGAGAATGAAAGACAATGATACAGAAAAAGAAATAAAAGAGCACAGCCAACATAAGGTCTGGCAACAACTGTGATCGTTGTTTGGATGCCAGCAGCAGCAGTAAGGACTACTTGTACCGGGTGAGAAGCCTTTTAATTCAGACGCATCCAATAAAACACACATCCTTCAAAAGAGATATGGTATATAGATTTATGCTTTAAAAAGCATCATCATCAACTCCAATCCCGAATGATTCTGAAAAAGACTAAATATTTATATTATTCAAGCATATAGATATAAAAAAGAATGTAATAAAAAAGAACAGGAATTTCATTAAAAATAAGGAGTTTACTGTTTGGGGTAGGCAGCTTGTGTTAATATGCATGCACTTAATAAGGTAAGATTGCATAAGTCCCTTTAGGCTCTGCAACAGTTTTGGTGAACCAGTAATCATTTTAAATTATGACGTTTAGCTGTAAATAGCATAGAATTGGAATCTGAAATAAAAACCCAGTCTCTTTAAAGAGCCTAAATGGATTGACCTTGGGCATTAAGAGGAAGTTTCCTTATAAAACTGAAGGTTTTTCTTGTGTTTAGACTCTAGTACTGATTCTCATTCCTCGAACCTATCCTCTTAGTTGTTTT
This sequence comes from Fukomys damarensis, assembly GCF_012274545.1. Lineage (NCBI taxonomy): Eukaryota > Metazoa > Chordata > Mammalia > Rodentia > Bathyergidae > Fukomys > Fukomys damarensis. Next base: position 34,808,213 of record NW_022900924.1, read on the forward strand.
TCGGTGCATGGTATGACATTTGTTTAGAACCACCTACACACACTCGTCTGGTTCCTGTGTGACCAAGAGAATTCGTTGGTAAGAAGGCTGCTTGGATTGGAGACACAGTCTGTGCCTCGTACAGGAACTCTCTTCAGTGCACAATCTAACTGGCCTTTATGGACATTGCATTAGCATCATGCACAAAATGTTCAATTGCCTTACTCTTGAACTCTTTTCCCTGACCCCAAATGAATGCTTTCTGGAGATATAAATGTGTGAAACGTGGTCATTTATATAAAGCTGGAGAAACACAAGGAGATGGCATTGGAATAAAATTGTTACTGCACTCTGATCTTGAAGGAAAATTGATTTATTATTATAAAATAACAAAGTACTCTTAAGGCTAAAACCTTACTTGCCCTACTTCAACCTCACGAAAAGGTTTATTTCCAAGTTATAAACCTATCCAAAGCGTGGCCTCTAATGGAAAATCTGAGAGCTCCTTCACACATGGCAATAGGAACCACTGCTCTAATAAAAGACTTCATTAAAATATGGCTGGAATCTGTGTGCTATGGCAATTTTCAGCTACAAATTGAAAAAGAATCGGTTGCACCTGTAATGAGAATTCAATTATGTGATCCTGGGAAAAAGCTAGAAAGAAATTAAATATTGAATTCTTCATCATTGAGTGTTTATCTTGAAGGGAATAATATATGGACTGGAGAGGTGTATAGTAGCTACCATGAGACATGTCTCCCCCTGTTTATTCTTTACCTCGAAGTAAAGAACCAAGCAAGGCAATTTTTCCATTCTCAGTTCTAGAATAAAAGGGGTTGCTGAGTGACTACATGTTTTGTACAACCCGGAGATATCATGAAGGCTGACAGGCAATTCCCCCAAAGTACTATGAGATCTAGACACAACAGTTAAAGTGTGTACTGCTCATTATATTAATTATGAATCATATGAAATTGCCCAAATCATTGAAAATAGCAAATTCCCACTGATCTGTTTCCAGCTGGGAGCACTTTGGGCTGATAACAGTAACTCCTTCTCTTTAATTTGATCTGGTATTTTGTGAAACTTTCGAATTGTCCTCATAATCAGAAATTATTTTTTGATATTTAAACAGCAAAGATTATCAGATCCCTTCAGAGTTTTGTCTTTAGTCAAAGTACAACCTTAAAATGTTCCTCTTTCCCATGTGTGTTACTATGCCTTTTGCCTGGGACTCTTTTCTTCATGCCTCATTTCACATTTATCGTTCTCTCTATAATTCCAAACTAGTCTTTCTTAGTATGGACATCCTCATACCCTGAATATTAGGGATGATTTAGTCTTGGCAACTACCCAGCACCAGTTACCAACTTCTCTGGCACAATCTTCAGAACTAAGGCCGCAGATGTCAGTGGTCATCCCTGAGGGACCCTCCATGAGAGTCTTCTCAAATCTAACATATCCACACTTAGAAATATTGGGACTTTCTTGCACTCTGCTCAAATGAAATGTAATTTTATAATCCCTAAATAAGCCCTGCAGCTCTGTCCTAATCAAGTCACAATAATGCCCATCAAGCAGAAAAGACAAAATTGCTTCTAACACACAGCCTCACGCCTTGCAGGGAGTAATAAATACTCGATGAATGAACGTCCAAGAAAGTGCACTAACTGGCAGAATGTGCACCTATAGCCAAGGTCACAGCAATTGTTACTGAAGTGGGAGTCTCAGGAGCAGGAAAGGAGCAATCACCCCAGTCAGTCTTTTGTTGAAGGCAGTACATGAAATGGTATTGCATATAATAGAAGCTTAATACTTGAAAGAAATCATCTATATTTACCTTGCTACCATTTACTTTCCTTAAATGTGTTTTATGTCATTAAAACAGTGATTTTTTGGCACTTATTTAAATACACTTTTGCAACTCCTTTACTTCTTGTGCATTTTTCATATTGTTCTCTTTGTTCCTATTTGGCCTGTGTAAACATTACTTTGGAAGCCTGTGTGTCATCTCCTGTGGTAAACCCCACCATCTCTGTTCTCTGTTTTCATTTTAGGCCACTTCTTATTCAAATATGTTTTATCCTTCATAAATAGGAGTCAGAAGGAACAAAGCATTAGTAAGGTTTTCCTACATTTATTTCATAATATATATGTATATAATTTCCATTTAACTTTTAGAATAACACTTTTAGGTAAGCATTAGTGGCTACAGTTTACAGACAAGAAAGTTGAGTCTGTCTCTCTATAGATAGATGATAGATAGATAGATAGATAGATAGATGATAGATAGATATAGATATAGATATATGCCTGCGTACTAATAATTATCAGCACCATATCCAGAAACAGAGACAGAAAAGCACAAATGAAGCATAAACAATGACAATTAAGAGGTAAGAAATACAGAGATTTGATGGCCAATTATTGGACACTAGCGAGATTTCTTCCCTGATCTTTATGTCAAACATGCTTCAAAGTCCCTAGGCAGGTAAATCAGAGGAGAGAGAAATCAGAGGGAGAGACTGCCACAGGTGGAGCAGAAGGAGGAAAGAGGAGTCACAAAGAGGAACTGCTATTGTAACCCCGGGGTTAGGTTTTAAACTGAACAGGAAGATGTATTGTTCTTGGCAACCGTTACAGTAGGTGGCGACATTGTACTACCTTGGAGATGAAAGGAAACATTATTTTTCTTTTTTTAATATCTGAAATTAATCTGTAGAACAGCTATGAATTTCCTGGCTCTTGTCTCTTATATTTCTTCTTTTTCTTTTCTTATATTTCTTCTTTTTACGCTAACTTTGACCCAGCAAATGACCAGGTAGGAAACAGGTATCACCCACTTCTAATTAAAGAAACCAGACCCACAAATCCAGGAGCCTCTTAGCTCTGCACCTAAATGTCTCTAGGCACCTCAAACCCAAATGCTGCAAATTGAGTACATTTCCAAAGTTTGGCTAGCTGTTCATCGCTGCCTTTTGACTTTCTATTTAGCAGTTGCATATCCACCAGGTACCCAACCCAGAAGCCTAGCAGTAAGCCTTACGGAGCTGACACAGTGGCTTAGAGAACAACTTTTGAAGTAAGCAATTTATGAGGTAAATTATTAGGTAAATTACTCTGTTAGCTTTGAATTAACACAGGAAGATAGTTTGTTTTTTGAAGTTTCAGTTGGAGTGTTTTTTATCCATACAATAAAAGTAGCAATCATTTGCCATATATTATTTTGCAGGTCATCTGATATAATCCTAGTATTAAGACCCAGCAAAAATTAATTATGGCGATAACCATGATAGTTAATGATGATCCTTGACTTTTTCTTCAACATTCTTCATCTAAAAGGTCATCCAGTCCACACATTCTAGCTAAATACTTTCAGATCTTTGCCTTATGTCTAACATTCTGCCTTGGGCTCTAATTAATTTGTACATAATTATTATTGTATGGGCTTCTAACCTGTTTTTTTACTTCCTGCATAGTCCACCTCTATTTGTCCTTCATCCTGCCCCAGAAGAAGGAATACATTTTTATTTTCCTCTGTTTGAGATTTGTAGCAGCTTTCCTATTGTTTATACATTCCACAATCCTTTTTATGTCATGGCAAATTTTGCATGATATAAAAACTCTGAATATTATCTAAGAACATATTTATCCTTCTGCCATTCAAACCTCTTATCCTCATTTTCTAGAATGTGAGAGAAGAGGCCAGTCTTTTCACGCCCTTGATGCTTTTACTTGTGCTATCACTTCTATGTAAAGTGTCACACCACATTGTCCAAGTTTCAAAGTCTTTCTCACCGTTTCAAATCCCAGGAAACACCTCCCCATTTTCTTTTGCGCCCTCCCTTTGGGGTTGCCAAACTGCTTCACATTGCAAAGCTATTACTAAATATGTCCTATCAACATCCTACCCTAAGTCTTCACATTTTGTATCCAATCTGCTTTCAGAGTCCTCAAAGATCTTTGTCAGAACCAATATTCATTCATTCCCTAGAAGTATCCTATTTCTCTTTTTCATCTTTGCTTTTCTTCTGTACTGGGGATCAAACTCAGGATTTTAAGTTTGAAAGGCAGGTGCAGCAGCATTGAGCTAAATCCCCAGCTCCCTATTTCTCTTTTGTATTTAGCTTTTCCTTCTTGAAAGCCCAAGATATTTTGTCTTGTTTCTACATGTTTTTAGACTTCTCGTTAACCTTTTCACTCGTTTACCTCAGAGTAATATTCTCCAAAATTCAGTTTCACTCCTTTTCTTTCTGCAAAATCTTGGTAGAGCTCATCGCCTACCTAGCACCCTGATGAGTTTGCAATGAAGTCAAAGCATCTGTATCTTCCTAAATACCCAGTACATTAAATTGAGGCAATGAAGTTTGGTACCTTCCTTTGAAATTGACCTTCCTATAGTTATGCTGCCCTTTTTAGCTCTTGGAAATGTACCATTAGATAAACATCATACCCTGAAAGTCTCTGAAACTTTCTAAAGCAGTAATTGAGATCTAAATATTGAAGCTTGGGTAGTTGTTGAGTTTCAAAGTATAGTCTTAGTCATAGATAATCCTAATAGAGCAACTTCACATCTCCAATCCAGTCACAGTTTATACATTGATCTCATTATGCCCAGATTAGGTAAAATGTGCTACTGATACTTTCATTTGATGTAAAACAAGTAAAGCATTTTTTCTCCAACTAGAGAAGGCAAGATAAACAATAAATACAAAAGGAAAGTCCTGCTCACTGAACTGGATAAGCTTTAGGGACATAGTTCTACAAGTGAGCCCATAGATTTATTTTCTCCTTGCCATGAACATTACCACTCACATTCCAAATCGATACTAATAGAATAGCATGGTGTTCTTGCCCCTTTGGATTACAGGAATCATTACAATCAATCAGATTTGCATTCACAAAAGCCAGGGAATACTCTAAAAGGTAACAGTGGAAAAATAAAACAATTTAAAGCCATAGATAAAAAAAAATCTATTTTAGGATTACACTTGAATTGTTATTATTTGATAGAAAAACTATATTAATCAAAGCTTTTCTTAAATATTAGCTTTTACTGACATTTATAAACAGTCATTTCCATTCTTGATGTCCCCTTCTTTACGTGTAGCAATTCTAATGTTGCCGATGCCAATA
>NW_022900924.1:34813363-34843691 GCF_012274545.1 Fukomys damarensis
AGGTATGTTTTAAATTCAACATATTGTAATATGTTATAATTAGAGAATTTTATTCTAATGTAGAAATATATAATATTGGAGAAAGAAAACAGAAGAAAATTTCTAGTCTGCCTTCTGGTTTTCAAGAAAAAAAATGACTACAGTTTATCTCTGTAATACCATGTAATTAAATGCTCAATTCTGCTCATACCAAGAACCAAGAGTTTCCTCTTTTCCAATTTTACCATTAGAAATGTCACTTGGTAGCTAGAAATGGGCCATATTCAGATTGCTTACACCATGGAAATTAGCAAATGCTACAAATCAGAGCTTTTATCCCCATAGCTTGTCTTAAGTCCTGGTGTGCTAGAATATCATAAATGTATCTCTTATGGTAATGTATTGAGCTGCTAGCTCTGGGGAGTGGAGTATACTGGTTGTTAATGTCTGTGTGTGTGTGTGTGTGTGTGTGTGTGTGTTCTTGTATATATGTGTTTACATATTATTTATAGTTAACTAAGAACCCTCCCATTTTTCCACTAAAACTGTCACAATAAACTGTGAATCCTCTTTTAGTAGTGGAGCTAAGTACTGCTTTGACAAAGCACTAGGCACAGTTACTGTAACAAATGGAATATTAGCCACAGAATCTTAGTATTTTGAAGAGACTTCGTAAACCACATTAAATTACAGTTACTTCAATGACTTTAAACAAACTAAATTTTAAGGGAAAAATGCAGCTGTCCTGTACACTGTTCAAATAGATATTAAAGATAGAAATTCAAGAGCACGTTGACAATAGGGTAGCAAAGAAAATCAGTTTGATCAGAGGGTTAAGGAGTTTGATTTATTTCCAAGAATAATAAAACAGTTTGAAATGCCATATTAAAATAAATGAGTTTAGGGAGAGAATAATAGACACATACATCTCTGCATTTTTATTAAAATAACATAGGCAATAAGCCAATTCTATTCTACTTCTCCAATGTTCTATTTCCATCTCCATCAAACTGTGAGTTTCTGTTAGTTTAGTGGAAAACAGAAACCTTCAGATGTTTGGGGAAATGTGCATTTAAATAACCTAAGGCATGGTTTTAGACAACAGAAATATGTATTGTAGAGTCAAAATAGACTCTGCCTAGGTGACTTTTGTGATTGAATTTGCTAGGCTAATTCAGGACTGGAAGCATTATTGCCAATGGATCAAATCTAGCCTAGCTACCATATGACGTATATAGTCCATGAAGTGGGAATTCAACAGAAGATTTTGTGATATATGAAAATTATAGATAATTCAGATCATCATAAACAAAGTCCTATTAGAAGAACACAATCTGACCCATTATTTTGTGTAATTTACGGCTGGTTTCAAGTCATAAGGGCCAAATGGAGTAGTTGCCCTAGCTATCATATAGCCCCAAAAGCATAAAATATATATTATTGGTCTCCTTAGAGATACAAAGACTGCTTAATTCATCAAGTAGATAGTATTGATTTTATATTTGATATTTTAATTCCATTTCTTTGACTTGAATCAAGATCAACAATTTTCTTAAGGATAGCAAATAGCTACACAAGTTAATTATAAAACATGAAAACAAAGAGAAACAATGCATAGGTAATGCGCTGAGTTCCTAACAGGTTCTGTGTTCAGATTTCTCCTTTTCTCTTCATCATCTCCAGCCAAAGGCTCTCGAACAGCTCACGAATCTTCTGCTCCTGATGTTCCATTCTCAGAAGAACTCAAAGGACAAAAGGAAAAAGATAGTTTTCAAAACAGAGAAAAAATAAAGAGTCATAAATGTATGGTGTTCAGTTTTTAAGTATTAATGCATTGATTTGTCAAATGCATGCTTTAAAACCTACCCAAGTTTTATAAATTCTATTTTGGCATTATTTCATTTTAAAATATCAAGAACCAGGAGTGGTTAGAATTTTGGAGCTTCTCAGGGCCTGGCCATACCTCTGGGTGCATCTGCTACAGTGAAGATGCTAATATGTCCTCGTGCTGTTTGTCCTGCTTATGTGACATTGTCCATGACCAAAAAGAGAAAAAGAAAGTAATTATTTCTAAATCATGGGCAGACAAATATAGACAAAAAAGCAGTTCAAAAATTCCTGGATTTTCCTCCTGAATCCTTTCTATATTTTTTTACATTAGTGAATGTGATTTTTACTAACTCTAGATCCACTTCTAACTTTTTAGGCTTTCATAAGTTTGAGGCCAGAGGGACAGAATTTAAGTTTACTCTTTCAAAGAGCATGGTCTACATAGAATTATCTGCCCAAATGCAAAACCATCTTGAGGTCTTCACCATTTTACTGAAAGTCAGATATGAAAAATACAGAGATCTAGGGAAAGAAGTATTGATACTAGGATAAAGCAACATTCATATTCACGAATAAAGTAAATCTAATATATAACAAACAATTTAGGCTCATTAATCAATTATTTAGAATTTTATCCTGATAAGAGTGTGTAACAGAATGGTAATATTATATCAGAGAAAACCTAGTAATCACGAAATGACTTTTTGAGGTCACAAAATTAATAACTGAGACTTATCTTGTAGCGAAGTCTTCTGACTCCAACCTCATATCATTTGGAAATCAACATAGAGTTCAAGAAAAGCATCTAAGAATGATCTCAAAATATTGATCATCTGAAAATGAATGATTAAAAACTATCAAATTCTGGAGTCTAGGTTTATCTTCTTTTGGCTTCTAGAAAATTTCCTTCTTGATGTTTAGCACCGAATCTGTAAGGAATCTGTGTGTTATTGTGGCCTTCCTATGGCAGGGGAGGAGAAATAATCATAATTCATACATAATATTTGGTTTTGGAACGAGTAACTAAAACACAGAAATATAAAGAGAATATTTGGAAGACATCATTTTTCTTTGGGTGGTTATGTTTTTAAAATGTTTTCTTTCCATAGCTTTTCATTTTTTCTATTATGTATTACATTTGTATAATGTAAAATTACACTTAAAGCTGTTTGCAAACTCATTTTAGACTTTAGTCTATTTGTTAGTGGTCTCCTGAAGAATATTTCTCATTCTACTTTACTTATTTGAGGCTTGCTTATTTTGTATGTAAAACTTAGGTATGTATGGTCAGCATCCCTAAATTTCATTTAAGTGATGAAAGATTGTATTTTGCAAACTGAAGTATGAAAGAGAGGTATCTCTCTTAAGGGTACTCAAGGCATCCTGTTTTGATCATTTCATTTTGGAAACTTCATTGGAAAATTATCTGAATTTACACAGAGGGCTTAATTTCTGTTTTGAGAATAGGCCCTAGAATGCTGTGGGATTTTATTGATTTACTCTGAGAATCCTTGCACTGCCCTTCAAGAAATCTGAACTGAAAGGATACACTGCAGTTGATGCATCAGTCTCGAAGCCATTTGTCTCACAATGTTACACGGTGTACATTGAGACTTAAGATACGTTTAGATTGTCTAAAATGCAGCTTTTATATTTAAGTTATTTTAATAGCAAACTAACATTAAAAACTAGTGATCAGATCTTCTAATGTAGATTTTATTATGACGAGTTCATACTTTGCCTGGCATCCAAAATTTGGTTATTTATATACTCGGCCCTTGACAGAATGTGACTTGATAATAGTAACCAGTGTCCACAATTTTTCAAGATATCTTTTGGTTTCACCTACACTGCCGTACTCCCTATTCTTTTTGTAACTTCTTCAACTTGGATACTTTAATCTTCAAGTCCCACACTTCCCAAGCTCCCCTTGGATAGGATCCATCAAAGTAACTAAGCTGAGCCCACTCAGTGTGGATTGACCCACAGGAAGAGACACGTGCTTGGACACCACTGTGACCCACGTCTTCAATCCTCCTCTGTGGGCTTCACATCTGACATAAAAATCATTGACTCAAGCAGTGAAAATATGAGTTTCAAGAGACTTTGCATGAGGATAAGAAAAACGTGACAATCCACTTACAAATCAATTGAAATGCATGGAGCAACAGTTTATAATAGTTATTTTTATATTAACTTATTCCTCACAGGGTAGAGTAATGTAAGATTTTATTTATTATTACACACCAACTTTGACTAGCCAATGGCTACTAAATATAGGTTTTAAGTTGACAAATCTCAGTCAATTATAGTTTAATATGTGATCATTTTCTTTAAGACACTATTCTCACTCCTTTTTACCATTTGGAGGTAACCATAAAACAGACACAAAATAGTGTCTTGGCTTGTAATGGCACCAAGTGAAAACATGATTACAATCATATGAAGCTATAATTATTCTGTGAGCCCAGAATATTACATCTAAAGATGGCATCAAGAACTCTGATTTTGCAAAGATGTTTTCTGACTATGTGCCAAATACTGTTCTACTAGCAATGGCAACAGAATATAATACTCAGTACTGGTATTCAAAAGCTCTCAGGAGGTAAACACAAATAGAATACTACGCATTTAGAGCTTCTTGTTTTTCTGTAAGATTCTTTGGGTTTGCCACCTAACAACTTTGATTAGAATGCTCACGGCATTCTATATAGTGTGAATATCATGTGTAAATGTCAAGAAAAGTTGAACACAGGCAACTGACTTGTAGATTGGAGGGATGAAAGAAGGACGTTGTATAACTCTTTTGGGTGATTAATGTAGGGACAAGAAATACTATTCCTGGGCTTTCCCTTTCCCCTTTCCTTTGCAGGATTTCTTGGATTTTAGCAGTTCAGATCTGCAACAATTCAGGACACTGGTACTCATATCTAAGGAAAGGACCTTGGAATGGGAGGAAGAGGATGGTTTGGCCAGAGAGCATATCAGACTTGACTATTGACTAGATGAGGAGAATGAAAGAAACGGAATAATGAAGGTTAAAAATAGAACAGACAGATAGTGAGGCCTTAACATTTGTCACGTGAGTTTATGCTGCAGACACATTTAATATATGCATAGTATTTATATGGGCATGTTTCTTTAAATTCCTTGCTAAGTCAAACTCTCATTGTATTTATATATCTGCTTGCTAGAGGGGGAAAATGACAGCCACAGATTAGAAGGAGGTGATTAAACATTGAGAATTGCCTGTTGGTGAGGCCAGGCTTACTTCATTAATGGAGGTCTTCTAGGTACAGCACAGAGAAGAGAAAGTATGAATTACACCTGTGGGCTAGAGTAACTGAGGGCCTCCTGAAACAATGTACTGATTACTGAAAGCCGGGACAGTTTGTCTTCTATTTTAAAGTCTCAGATGAGAGTCGGTGTCAGTCTCAGCCAAATTCCTTGAAATACTGTCATATATTTCAGGGAGCTGTAAGGGTATCTTTCATTATATCCTTTCAAATCCTGACGTGCCCTCTAGAAGTTGGCTTTAAAAACACTTGTAGTTTTTTCCCCTTAGTACAGACTCAGAAGACTGTTTTCCCTTCCCTGAATTTCCAACTAGCTGCAAAGTTTACTTTTGAAGTAGAGATTTACTTTTGTAAAAAATTTGAAGAACTTTGGTCTGACAGTACAATTTAACCTTTAAAAACTTTGTAATACATTCACGTTACATGGCTTCATGTTGCCAATTTGATTTTATTTTTTAAAAACACGGCTATCTGAGACTTTCAGTTTGTGTATAAATTCCTGTGGGTTTCTTCAAATACCACACATAGTTTCATATTGCATGGCCTTTTAAAAATAAAACCGGGTTGATGTAAGAATATAACTTTTTATTTTTCTCCTATTATCTCTCCCTTTCCTCTTTTCCATTTCATTCCAATAAATATTTGCTCTTAGGTTAATCCTATTTAAGGAATACTAGTTCTGGAAACAGGAAGATAATGAAGGACTATTTCTACTGTCAAGTGATTAGAATCTATTTCTCCTCTGATTTTCTCTTTTCAAGGGTCACCTGTTTTGTATTTTCTTGCTAATTTTTGTTTCCTTTTTCCATTCTAAGCAGAAACCTTAAATATTTTTGGACATGAGTAAGAATAAAACTTTTTTGTTCAGCTAGCGTCAAGCACGAATAAATGATGTCTAGGCCCATTGTATATTTTTATCTTCAACAGAGCAGGTGAAAGAGCATGTGGACGAGCTATGAAACCCTTTCTTCTGCTAGACCACACTTCCACATTAGAGGAAAATGCCTTGGATCAGTTCTGACCCTAAAAAAGCACAGTTGCATTTATGGCTCTATTTGGGAGTTGAAGAAGTGATGGTGATAAGATCTGACAGAAAATGTCACCAAATGCAAAACCAGACTGAGCTCCTTTCAGATAGCCAAGGGATAAGTTCACCTCACCAGACACCGACTATGCAAAGTGGGGGATGCTAAAAATCCTTTTCATTAGCTTGTGAGTGGTCCTTGGAAGGAGAATGTTGTGATGAGTTGTTTTTCCAAGCCCCGTGCATTTCTGTAATGGCTGCTTTTGCCATCTTTGGGAAGTGAGGATCGTCTTAGAACTTGGAATGTTTCTATCTGACGGAATGTTAAGCCTCTGCGGCTCCTCTCAAGAGTAAGCTCTCACTATCTGCCTGATGCAAATAACTGGTAACAAATTCAGCATCTCTCTATGTGCTTGCTGACTTCTCTTTCCCAGGTGGACCATCCTCATAGTGGAAAGAGGCCTCAGGCCTGCCTGAGGTCCAACTTCTATTAATTTTCTACAGATGAAAGATACTGCAATTTTATGCTCATTTCTTTATTCTTACTTTTAACAGTGTGAACTTGCAACTTCAGCCTAATTGTTTAAAGACTCTAGAGTAAGAAAAACCAAGGATTTTTGTAATAACCTCCAACCCCAATTTGTACTGCCTGCTTAGAGCAATATGTTAAGGAAGACGCTGAGGCTCCCGTGCTGGTCCAGTGAGCGAGAGCTCTGGCCCATCATGGATATATTACACACACAGCAGAGGGGAATAATGGCATGCGACCCTGACATTTCCCATCCCTGATAGAGCACTATCCTAAATCTCTACAAGAGAGGAAGGCAGACTTCTCATGTGGCCCTCCCCTTGGGCATACATTGGCCTGTTGGACTCTAGCAGTGAGTTATATTACCAGGTCTGCCAGTGATAATGGATGTGATAAGAAATACATCACTGGGGGCATCTAGCAAGCACAGAAACGGCGGGTAAAAAATAACAGAAGCCAGGGATTCAGCACCACTTTCTTTAACAAATTTCCCTCTATGATTGTAAAGGAAGTCTCAGGGAATAACCTTTCCTGGAAGCAAAATGGATGTCACTGACATGGTACAATTTGTAGGGATTTGAGAACTTTAGTCCTAATAGAAAATAAAAATCCTTCTCATTAGCTTGGGAGTGGTCCTTGGAATTTAATTATGGGGAGTATTTTCTTGCAGTCAATTAAGGAAATTAAGCTCTGCCATGTAAGTAGAGTGTAGAATTAAAAAACTACTGAAGTGAGAGCAGAGAAAAGGATTGTTGATTCCCAATACTATGATTTTCTATTTGGGTAAACTGAGGCACCTTCGCCAAGTGAATCCCTTTCTTTCCAAGGCTAAGAAAACCAACATTTCAATTGTTACATCAATTAGGAGGCAAAGATGTGAAAGGTAGAGAATATGAATAATGTATTCAATAATTATATCACTAGGTTAGTAGTACAGTCAGAATTTAAACAGTGTAATTTTGTCTGATTCATAAGCCTATATGCTTTATGCACTTAGTTCATATTGTTCTATGATCCTATTTTTATTATGATCTAAATTACCTATTGTCTTCCATATCCAATTCACCTGTGAAATAGCTTACTCTGCTGAAATCTATGGGCTTGATAAAGATTTGGCAAACTAATTTGTGACTTATTAATATTTGATATGACTCGATGCATATAATCATTGTTGTGTACCTCCATTGTAATAGCCTGTAGGGATATATAAGATAACAGCCTGACTTTAAATTTCCAGAGTATTACTATACTTCCATCTGTCTAGTCAACATATATTTTTGTCAACAAACTTATGATACATTATAACTACATTTTCCATTGTTTCCATCATGAAGTGAAATGGGCTATTTCAAATCTTCTTTTCCACAATGTATATTTATTTCTTCTTTTTGTTTAGTAAGTATTAACAATGTCCCCCTTGGTAAGGTTCTCTCTGATTAATTAACAACTGTTTTCAAAGACTCAAATATAAAGCAAATTGTGAAATATCTTCTACAGCTTCTAGAGTTTTTCCCCTTAGGAACGGTTGAAGGCTTTCCCATCTTCCTGTCTAGCTATCATGAAAACCTAATGAAGTAGAATTGGTGGCATGAAATATCCCTCTATGCATTATTGCCTCTGGACAAGCTTGCCAGGCAGGAAAGATTCAAAACCCAGGAAGCCCAGAGCTCTACTCCGGTATAAAGAAATGCTCCACCAGCACTTCTCACATTCCTTTCTGAAAGGATAAGGCAAGAGTTTTTGACAGAAATTCCTTGTTATTCAGGTTGAAATGTCATGTCAAGTTTTTGCCCTCTTATACTGACACACATTTAAAATATGTATAGCTACTTTAAGTTGGTGGAAAACAGTTTCTTCATGGTATTTTTAGAGTTTAGGATGTTGCAGAGAAATTTTTTAGAGTCAAGGACAAATACCCTATGTGTCCATTTCATCAGATTTATGTTTTCGGGCTGAATATTTTCTCTCTTCTTATCTCATGCAGAAAGTTGAGAGTGATTTTGAAAGAAAGGAGTATCCTAGAGAAAGTATAGCGTAGGATTGTTTGAATTTTCTCTTTCACCTCCAACCTACCACAGATAAAAGGAAAACAGTAAAATGCCTATAGAAATATTGATAATCATATTTTAGTTAAATATCTAAAATTAGGGAATAAGAAGAGATTCTTTGTAGTCAATGAGTTATAGGAAAATATTTAAACGATAATATCCCAATTGATCAGATTGAGATGAAAATATCTTGCTCATCCAGTGGTTCTCAGCTCAGAACTGTGCATTAGAACCATCTGGGAATGCTTTGCCACTTACCATTTCCTCCACGCCAACCTTCAGTGATGGAATTAAAAAAAGTCTTTTGAAAATACTTAACATAATGTTTAAAGAACCACACAAAATGTTTGCATTTCTAAGCCATAAATTCACTTGTGGTAAATTATCTTTAAAAAACTCAAAATAAGTAAAAAGCTACATGAGAAGAGCTCAGAAGTAATTTATTATACTTGAGATTTTAAACAGCTTGAATATTTCATGGGCAACAGTACTTTATATCCCATAATCTCACACCCAGCAATATAACGCCACCTGCCTATGCTCATTTTGAAGCCTGCTTAGGGCAAATCTGGCTCTGAAAACAGGCAGGATGTAGCCTACTGGTGACAGATATCTGGGACTCTTGTGAGCCTGGCAAAGACAGGAACAATTAGAATTAACGTCATTATTGAAATTATATTTTGAAGAAAAATAGACCCTGCTTGTAAATGACCAGAAGGAAATAGAAAGAAGTGAAATTATTTGGCTTGTTGAGATAGTAGTATTGTGCAATGACTATTTTTCTTCCATTTTGAATTCTGTTAACATAATTTTAAGGTTGACTGAAACATTTTAGTGAGAACTCTTGGCAAGCTAAAGACGTTTTACCTTTATTAATTTATTTAAAGTGTAAAATATAAGAACATCACTGAGTAGCTTAAACTCAATGTCTTAAGAATTCACTATTTGTCTTAATGATCACAAAGTAGCTCTTCCTACCAGTGGAATGGAGAAATGAATTATTCTTCCATTACTGGCACATACTTGTATTGTAATCATTTCCCAAGATTAATATTATCATTTTTAGGAACTGACTAGCATATGCATTTTATTTTATTAGCTGGTCACAAAGCCAGGAAGTCCTTATAAATGGCCCAAGGCAAATAAAGTTTGATTGGAGGAAGTAGTTTCAGTTAAGATAAAGAAAAACCCCAGAAAATGGTTTTGGCATCTGGAAAAGAAAAGCAAAACACACTTCAGCTTAACCCTGGGTTTGACTAGTAAATAAGAGGCTGTTGGTCTGCTTCTTGTTGATAAACTGCTCCCAGGGCTTACATAGCAGTTCAGCCTTTATCATAGAATTTCACAAACAGAGCATCTCATGTTCCAGATTGTTGCTAAGCAAAATTTTAAAAGGATTGTGTGTGTGTGTGTGTGTGTGTGTGTGTGTGTTTGTGTATCAATGCCAGATATGGATTGATTCCAGAGATTTTAAAAATTACAATCTCTAATCAAGATTCACTTATTCAGTCTCCACTACCATACACTCTGTTTTCCTGAATATGCTAATGGTCGTTAATTAATTATAGTGTTATCTCAACTGCACTGTTGACATTTAAATATGGATTCTTCAAGGCCTGTGTCTCTATATGCAGCCTTTCTTTTCTTTTTTTCCCCTTTATGGTACTAGGGATTGAACTCCTTTCACAATAGCTATGAAGACTATTAAGTCAATGAGCAAAGGATTTGTGAACCTAGGCTTGTTGGGGTTATACTCTGAAGCCTTTGGGCCTTGATTCCATGCACTTGAAGCCATTACCTCAGGGTGCTCCATTTCTTCCTGTTCCTTCCTAATAGCTGGCAACCGTTCCATTGGGCGAGGTGCTTCTGAAATGCTACTGGGCACATGTATCACCTTGGTGATACATGCTAAAATGCAGATTCTGCCTCAGTGGAAAGGAGATAGGGCTTCAGATTCTGTCTTTCTGACAAGCTTTGGGGTGAAGCTAGTTGGATTGCTTATCTATGGGCTATACTTTGAGCAGCATGGGAATGAGCCAAACTGTAAAAGATATAGAAGAAAATGCAATCTTCTCTTACAGCAGACTACCTATCAGTCTGTATCACCAATTTCCATAAACTATCTGACATGCTAAGTCTGAAATTTTGACTCTTTAAATTTCTTCAACTTTATTATATTCTAACAGGAATACCTCTTTCTTCTTTTTATCACACAGAAACATAAAATAGGAATAATAATGTAGTGATTCTTTAATAAAGTTTATACCTTTAATATCTATATTAGTGATATGGGTATTCTCATCGCTGTAGCAAAATACCTGAGAATATATTTACTTTGTCTATAGTTCTACAGAATTCAGTCTATTGTTGCTTGGCTTGGTTGCTTTGGGCTCGAGACAAGAAAATAACATGGCAGAAGCCTGTGAAAGAATAAACATGTTCATATAGTGACCACCGGGAAGTGAAGGACAGGGGAGTGGACAGCATCCCAACAGCTATTTCAAGGGTACAACCTTCCCTTCCCAAAGCCCCACCTCCTAAAAGTTCTACAACTTCTCAAGAGAGCCACAGGCTGGTGACCAAGCCATTCAGTAACAGCCTATGGGAAACGTGTTGAAACTCTTAAACCATAACAACATACTTTGATTTTGATTTTAAATAGTGCATGCATGCAAATTTACATGCAACTTTAGCATATACATTCTATTGGACTTATTAAGATTACAAAATTAGTGAACATCCATAAATAATATATAATGCTTTCAGCCAATGTGTGTATTATATAAGTCATTCTGTGCTTGCTTGGGGAAAAGAAAATTGATGTAGCATATAAAGCCTCTCTTTGGAGTAAGAAACTTGATTTTAAATTGAGCAATTTTAATTTCATTATTTTGGCAATTTTCTATTTTCTACAAATGGTTTTTTCCTTCATCTGTAAAATGGGTATAATAACTACAGAAGATATTGAACATGGGATAAGAAAATTTATATGAAAAATGTTGCAAATTGAAAGCAATTTGCTTAATTTCTAAATATCAATTATTGGCTTTTGATGTGGCTTTCTTGAGGTAATATATTTTATTGTATTTCATAACCAATATCTATGAATCTCCTGAAATTTAAATACGAGAAAAATTTTTAAAAACTTCCCACTCACTATACAGCCAGAAATAAAATAATTTATTATAATATGCACAAAGAATATATTAAGAAAGTAATTTCCCAAACAATAACATTACTAATTTTTGAGAAATAATTACTTAAGGTATTACAAACTTCAGTGATTTTATAGCTAACATTTTTCTCTACCTATGCTAACTCTAGTAGTTTATCTTAATTTTTAAGTGACAGTAATATGTAACTGAAAGGAGAAATAAATCCATATTAACCTTGTATAAAATGGCTTCTAAAACAATGATTGAACTATGAGAAAGAAAAAATACTCCATAAGTGTCTTAATCATTGAGAAACACTGACACGTGTATCTAAAGAGTCAAAAATAATAATTTCCTTTTTCTCTCCCTCATTATATGTAAATTTTAGCAAGCCTGCTGAAAGGTTGAATCAGAGATTAGCTTAAAACTGTCAAGGAGAATATCAAAACGGCACCTTCTAGGGCATGTAGGCAAACCAAATACTTAGTGGAGACAGGCTAATTTATCATAGTGCAGTTGCGATGGCAACAAAGATTCTTGGTGCCATGTGACCCAAAGCAGTTTCTGTTGACTGGCTCGAACTGACTGTCAGTTCAGCAAAGGTTCCACTGTTTGCAGTGAAAAGGAAGAGAGAGCATTGATAGTTGTTGAAAAGGCATAATAATAATAGTGTATCTCAAACCATGAAAGCATCCCTTTGTCTCCTTGACGTTTATTTTCATTCTGGCTAAAGAGATCCCTCCAATTTTTGTTATACAAAGGCCCCTTATTTATTCACAAATTAAATATGTGTTCCTCTATTTACTAAGAACTCCATCTATGCCAGTAGAGTCGCAAACAAATATTTAAATCTTTCATCATCATCATCATATTTTATTTATAATGTGCTCAATTTTGTATAGCATTTTTCTAATATTTTTATAAGATATCAAGAAATAAGGTTGCATGAAATATGTGCCAGCAACAAAATTTCTCTGCCTATAATGTTCTCAACTAATAAAAAAGGAGGCTGATGGTGCTTGTTCCTGATCTGAAAGAGGAGAAGATCTTTAGGGAAGGTAGAAGATTGGTTTTCACATAATTTTTCTTATCTTCTTTTCACTGTTATTGTCATCGATGGGTAAGTAACAAGGGTTATATGGACAGTCACACTCTTTGATTCAACAATTCTACTCTTGGGATTATATCTTGGGGAAATTTTACTAAAGAAATAGTTTTATGACATAGGGGAGAAAGAATGGGATTTGGAGGAACACAGTTATGAATTTCAAGAGCTGGCTCTGCCACTTGCTCACTGAGTGCCCCTGGGGAAGTATTTTACCTCTATAAGCCTCAAGTTTCCCAATTTGTAAAACAGACTTGAGCGTATCAACCCTGAAAAATGACTAAGTGTCTGATATATGCCCCATGTATCTAACAGAGCTTTCTATGTGGTACCTCGTGCAGAATCGTCTGTAAAGCAAAAATCTTGAAAGTTATCTATATGTCTAAGACTAGAGATATGAGTTGGTAAGTTCCACACCTGTAAATGAGATGTATTGACATCATTACAATGCAATCGTTTAGTACTTTGATTCCAAAATATGATTTATGAGGGATATTATTTGCCATGGAAAAATAGCAGTATTACAGATATCAGAACTAAAATTATAGACTTCATAATACACAATGATTATATAAAATATACATGTCTAATGAAGGTGATTTGCCTAATAAAAATAATGTAGGTAGTATGACTACACTTAATTACTGTATTAACATAGAACAGTGCCTTTTCTATTCAACAAATGAAAGAAAAGGGGTGTAGGAGTTGGAGTGAACAGCCTCAAACAAGGTCAGCCACTGGAGTGGATCTGTAAGCTCCTCTTCCCTTTCTCTGAAGAATATCCACTCACCCCAGTACATGAAAGCAGAGGCCAAGTGAACTCTGCTAACACTTTTAGGCATTTCTTTTATGTACCCTGAGTGGTGTTGCCTCAAGTAAGACAAAGAAAAGAATCTATAAGAAAGAATTCATGTGTGAAAGAGTTCCAGTTCATACACCAAATGGAGAGTGAATTGAAAAGCAGAATAGTGAAAGCAATTTGAGAGGTTGATTAAAAAGCACTGCTAAAATTTAGAATCAATTTTCATTCAAATTTAGGATTTAGACCTTTGACACCCTGGCATCTGGGAACATATAACTCCAACTTAGTTTTTTCCCCCCATAGGGGGAAAAAAAATCATTCTGATCTCGAAATAATGACTGCAGAAGCTGAGAGACATAATTTTCTGGCTGAGATTTTTGAAGTGGCAGTGGGCAGTAGGTTTAGTGCTGACAGCTGAGGAAGAAGTGAGGCAGACAGATAAGAAAGTATTGACAGGGGCAGCTAGGTAAGTCTTGCAGTGAAGGCTGGCATGTTTCCTTCTCTCAAAATTCTAACTACACCTGCTAGTGTCCAGGTACTGTTGTCTACTCTGGCAAGGACAGGCCACATTTACCTCGCACTAAAAAATATGTCAAGTAATAGAACTCAGAAATAGCCAAAGGAAAATGCTTCACCCTTGAATACATTATTCTTATCTCAACCTCTCTGCTTCTAACACATGAGAAAATTCTTCATTTATGTAAACAGTCTCTGTTAAATTTTATTGTCAACTCCCTCAAAACAGAAGAGAATACATACCGAGAAAGATTAAAAATACAGATACCCCATCCTAATGATCTTAGTTGAAATTTTGTCTATTCTTTGTCAGGGTCCCCTTTCTAAGGCCAAATCACGTGGTACTGCCATTTTGCTGCAAAGGAAAACGCGTTTCAAGTGTGGCTGTTGCTGTATCCTCATTAACAAACCAAAGCGGCCTAGTTAAATCAGGTAGCTCTGTTCTTCCTTATGGCGCATGCGTGAAGTATTTGCAATGTGGTTCTGCCTCCCGAGGCACCGCCAGAGCATTCTCTTTGAGTGCCCATCATTCTGTAGCATGTGCTCACTTCTTGCTGTTTCAGGCATAGACACCTCCCTTCCCCCAAACCCTTGGGGAAATCATTTTTTAATCTGAGGGATGCCTCTGCTCCACTTCAAGTCTGCCATTCCCTTTGCTCTTCTTGCAAGGGTATAGGAGTTTGTGAAACAAACGCCAGCAAGACTTACAGGCTCTGCCTTGTACTTCCCCAGAGCTAATGAAGTATGGGGACTACTGCACCGCGGAAAAGGAAGAGCAGAAAACACACAGGATACCCATTACAGAAACACACGTGCACATATTATAGGTAGCATTGCTCCTTCGAACCTTGTCTTTGTACTTTCAGTCTCCTGCCTTATTCTGGGAGAAGTACAAAGTTGAGAAGTGGTCCTTGTGTTGCTATGTAAAAGTGAAAGCACAGAGTCTCAGAGACACAGATGGGGAAGAGACAAAAGCAAATGTGAATCGATAACAACACAATCATCAGACTGGGACGATTAATAATTTGAGTTCTTAATATAAACTCTGAACACTCACGCTAGGTCAGCTCTAGAGATCAATGTTTCTCAGGTTGATGACTCTAAATTTTATTGGTTGTGAGTTTAAATTAACAGAGTGACATACTTTGTGTGGTAACATTTATTAAATGATACGCCAGTGTTTAAATGTGGCGTGTCATTTTATTTTGAATGACACAAAATTTTTGTGTCTTTTAAAATAATAATTGCAACTACTAATAGCATTCATTTTGACTCTCTTTAAAATGTTTTTATTTTCAGCTTGACATTGGCCTACATTTAGTGGCTCTGAGTACTCTATTAACAAGGCCAAGATCATGGGCATGAATTTGCAGGGCCTGACTGCATTCCACAATTATGGATTGTACTTGTAACCCCAGCCTGCCAATTTTTAAATGCATTCTTCTAACCTCAAGGCGTGTTTTGTAAAAGCATGTGAACAAATCAATGGAAATTGATTTTCTATTGGAAAAAAATTCATTTTTTGACATATCTCAAGAGTAACTAGCAACTTTGCATATGGAAGACATAATTAATTAATTCCTTTTCAAACATAACTGTCTACAGGGATGTCAAGGTAAAACAAATTCACATTAAAATATCATTTACTTTTGATGGATCAGTAGACTGAAGTCTTTATCTGCAGACAGGAAAATTATTGCTATTGAATAATATCCAATTGAGCTTTTCAACCTTTTCCAAGAGCATTCAAGGAGGAAAAAAATGTTATACCTTCCTACAGAGGAATTCTTTATCTTAACCTTACAGGGATCTTCTACAATAATTTTCACCATGGGTTTCATAATCTATTAAAAGTGATCGGGTGAAGAAGGCTGATTTCCTCAGTTAAGCCACATAGATAATGTTGTGTGTTGCAGGAAAACTGCTATAAATAGCCATGGCAACCTGCACCTTCAAAAGCTGATGTCATGCAGTTCCTCTTGTCTTTTGCTACTCTTCCACGCAGTTTCGGTTCCGAGTAGCCTTTTAGCTTTTGATTTTGTTTCCCAAGAATCATAGTGCATATGTGTTTCTATTTTTGTTTTAGTTTTTTTCTACCAAAGCCCATGTACTCTTTTTTTTTTTTTTTTTTTTTTTTTTCCAAAACCCCTTTTTCTTTTTTTTTTTTTTTTTTTTTTTTTTGGTACCAGGGATTGAACTTGGGTCCTTTCGCTTGCAAGGCAGGCCACTGAACCATTGAGCTAAATCTCTAGCCCCAGCCCATGTACTCTTGTTTTTGAGGTTAGTAGTACTCAGAATTGGAGCCTATAGTAAACATTTGTACATTTTCTGATTGCTGTTTTGGATTTTAATATCTTTCTTTCTTTCTTTCTTCTTTTTTTTTTTTTTTTGTTGTTGTTGTTGTTTTGCTGAGTCACGATTTTGAAAGAAGTGCGGCAGGATTTACATCATGGACGTTCATAGGAAGTTCCATGCTGGCTTTACCTCTTACCATATGAATCATCCTATGCTTGTTTTACTCCTTCAAGTCTCAGTTTTCATATCTCGAAAATTTAGGTGATGATTCACTTCTGTTTGATCTCAGGTTCCTTGTGTGAGTAAGATCAGATATGCACATTAATCTAGAAGATGTTAGCATGTAGCACACAGAATTTAGTGTGATTGTTATTTGTTATTGTGGTCTTATATTGAGGAGCTTGAACCAGTTGCCTTTCAGACACCCCACTATTGCTGAGAAGAATGAATGACCCGTAGTGTTGTATGGAACTCAAAACACAACTCATAAAACACATGCTGTAACTATTTTAATTATTCACTTGTTCAGTTATTGATCGATGTAATACCAGTAACACTGGGGACAAGGAAAAATAAGCTCTAGCTTAATGTAGGATAGGCACATAACTGCAATGCAATCTAATTATATTTAGCATCAACTAATTGCACACATGTAAAAATTCCTTGTAAATGTTATATTTTAGTGGAATGGATTTTTAACAAAATTTTTACTTATTGAAGTATCTGAGGATGGTTATATTTTAGTGAAGAATATGCAAAATATATAGAAAGTAGAGGCCACCATTGCATATAAGTGCTTAAGTCTGATCAGACAGGAATATGACTATTCTAAACTATTAAAACATCCTAATATTGAGGAGTTGAGAAAACCCTTGCTCAGTAGTGAATAATGAGAACAAACCTAAATGCTTTAAACAGCATAATTTTTTGAAAAGAGGAGAAAATGAAAATTTCTGAATGCTTCTAGTGATTGTACCAAACTGTCAACAGAAGCAGAGAGAAGACCAAATTTGTTTTGTGTCAATTTGGCTGCTCTTTCTTTGTTTTTTGTTTTAAATGAAATTTACTGATTTCTAAAACTACTTAAGAAAGAATGATGTATAAAAAAGATATCTATTATTTCAAAAATAAGTCTATCAAGAAGCCTAAATAAGTGCAAAAAGAAGTTCAACAGTCCATGTAGTAGAAAATAGTGACAAATATAAAGATCGAATCTGACAAATCTGATATTACTTCATTGAATCAGGAGGGAAATTCATGGATGTGATCACAGAGGAATATTCCAAGAAGAGAGAATCTCCTGGATTTTGGATTTGAGCTTTATCATGATTATTAGAATAAATCACACATAGAATTAAGTTGACTATAATCATAGACAAACTTGATAAACTTTAGTTGTTTCTTTTGTAAAAACAGGAACATAATGCATATAAAATAAGATAGTGATGGTTGCTGGAACAGCACTGGAAAAAATCAATATTCATTAAATCTCAGTTTAATTTGTTTTAATTTTTAAAACATATATTAATATTTGACATTTTTCCAATGCTGGACTTTGAATCCACTGCCATTGCACTCAGCTATGCTCCTAGCCCCCTTTTATTTTTTATTTTGGGTTAGGGTCGCATTAAGAGACTAAATTGCCAAGGCTAGGATTGAATTTGAGATATTCTGCCTCAGCCTCCAAGCATGCTGAAATTACAGGTGCACACCACCATGCCCAGGTTCACTTTGTAAGAAAATAGCAAGGTTAAAATATTTTGAATGCAAAATCAGCTTTTATACAAAAGATCAAAAGTAAACATGCCACTTTTACCTCATAGTTTTTCTAGCCCCGACCCCCAAACAGTCCTGAGTACCCTATTGATGAACATGTACAAGTCAAAAATAAGGAGGGAATTCTTGAGAAATTGGCTATCAGTGGTCGTTGGGCTTGACTGTCTGCATCTGAGTGATAAACCTCATATCTAGTATAGGGCATACTGTCTTCTGAAGTTAGCAAGGACAGGTGGAATTCTAACAAGCCAACCTTCTCTCCTCCAGTGTGTGTGTGTGTGTGTGTGTGTGTGTGTGTGTGTGTGTGTGTGCTATCTCATATCCTACTTTATCTTTGGTGAATGGCATATGATTTTAAGTCACAGATTATGATTTGAATCCTTTAACTTGTTTTTGGTTTGTCGTTCTGCAGCTTAAACTTATAAATCCAGTCCCTTATGCTTAAAATACATTATGAACACCTACCTCTCATTCCAGAATGTTAAGCTACATAAGGTGGTAGGTTCTCCTGGTCTATTTCTGTCTTTACTGAGTGTATCAGTAACAATTGACCACCTCTGAAAATCAGAAATCCTAAAGCCAACGTACCTCCTGAATATCATTCATTACTTGGGCTCTTGGTGGAGCAGCCACTGTCTTACCTTTTCTGTCTTTAGTCTTCTAAGGGCGACCAACATTCCCTAGCTCATGCCCTCTTCCATAAGCCCAGCATCTCCAAATTTATTTTCTCTCCCTTCAAATATGACTGCTCCTTCACTCATTCTCCCTGTTCAGCTTGCCCGCATGCGTTGTGTAAACTCTTGTGCTTACTTTGGCTAATCAAGATTCTTCACTTGCGAACATCAGAAAAATTCCTTCCATGAAGTAACACATTCATTATTCTGTGGATTGAAACACGAGCACTATTTGAAAGTCATTTTTTATCTACTACAGAGGATCCGAACATACAAGTTATTGATTTCCTCAAGACCATAATGAGCATATGAAGGGAATGATTCAAATTTAATGTTCACATTTTATAAATGTTTGGAAGAGCATATAGAACGAGATGTTTTTACTAGGTGTTTACCATGTGATAGAATCTGTGAGAGATAATTTACATAGTTTTATTAAACTATATGAGTAACACCCATTTTATTAGGTAGCTTGATTTATCTATGCTTCACAAAAAAGGAAACAATACAACTGAGACAATTTGTCAAAGCCATCCTGCTAGTGGTAGAATAAAGAATCCGGAATAAAACTGGCCAAGTTTGTTAACAGTCACTTTGGAGCCACTGGTCAAAGATGAAGGAAGGATTGGTAACAGAAGACATACCGGCTTCAGCCTCCCAGCCTCTGCCAATCAAAACTTTTGTGCTCTTAGCCTGTTTTGATAAAGAGAGAAAGCAATAGGGGAAGAAATTTTAAAAATCACTGTTCCGCCACCTTATAGCTAGCTGGCTGACAAATATATAAACATTTTTAAAATTAGAAGCTGATTGTCTCGAATATTGAATTCTAAATTCAAGGAACATAATATAAGAGCAAATTGGAATGCAGCTAACGTGTTTCAATTTCAAAATCTTTTGTTGACTTACTTTTCCAACTTACTTTTGAAGATGCCTTTAAATTTTCAGGATTTAAATGTCTTGAATCTAAAATCTTACAAAGCATCTTGAAATTCACATGTTCACAGCAATATATTTCAATTTGAATATATCTATATATATTTATACGAAAATAATACAGTTGACTTTGGAAAACTTGTTTTCCAAGATGCAGTCTTTTTTTTTTTCATGTTCAGGTTCACTTGATCACAAGAATGCATTTAGCGAAATCAGAATGGCTTTGTTTTATTTGTCTAATGCTTCATTTTGTTTTGACTGTGATCAAATCTCATTTATTTTATAGTAGAAAAAAATTATTTCTCAGCTGAAATTTAACTGAACTTATACATATGAATTTTTACTTTACTTAAGAGATAAGGCATTTTTTCCAAGAGGATTGTATTATGCTCACTGAAGGAAGCAATTAAAGTGCATGTGACTGCTGCTACCTACCCTAAATCATACAGAAAATGAATGTCAAAGCTAGAAAACAGAACTGAACACTTGGCAGGTAGTGTGTATTTCAACCAGGATGTTCCTTCCTTTGTATATAACAACTCTGACACTTCAGTTATCAGAAATTGATGTTGCAAACAATTAAATGATGTTGATCACTGCTAAATGTATTAATTGGGATTATTTGAATCACTTGATTCTCTGAAACAGCCACACCCCATAGGGCCCATAGGGCAGGCCTGCGCCTACTTGCTACTCATTTTCTAAGGAGAATATTTTCCCACACCATTCTGAATACATTATACTCACAGTTGAAAAAGGGCCAAAAGCAGGGTCTGAGCAGATATGTCCATTTTTTCTTTCTGGTACTTAGGATTAAATTCAGGGCCTTGGCACTCAGCCAC
Organism: Fukomys damarensis; assembly: GCF_012274545.1. NCBI lineage: Eukaryota > Metazoa > Chordata > Mammalia > Rodentia > Bathyergidae > Fukomys > Fukomys damarensis. The sequence goes on from NW_022900924.1 coordinate 34,834,168, forward strand.
ATTCCCAGTCTTTTTCATTTTGAGATACAGTTTCACTAAACCACTTAGTTGCTCGAAATTGGGCTCGAAATTGTGATCCTCCTGTCTCAGCCCCCCGGTGTGCTGGCCTGCAACACCAGGTCCTCCTGCTACACATTCAATTTCTTATGCAGCATCTTTCAGTGAAGGAGGTGGTCTTCCTTAATTATTTGCTAAATTTATTGCTTAATGTTTTAACACATTATGTTTTCTTTAAAAAGAGCTAGCTGCATTGATCCACACTAATACAATGAGAAATCTAGAAAGAAATATAGAAACAGATTTTCTTTCTGACTTGGAATAAATATCAAGTTGTACAAAGAACTAAATATTTGACTCTTCTATTTTCATTCAGTTTTCATTAACCAAATTTCCTTGAACTTGAAATAGGAGCAGGCGAGAATATGTATTTATTTGTCAATATACTAATGTGAGAGAAAAATATGAATGTATTTCATGCAATATACTTCTACCTGCACGTTTACTGCAAAAAAATTGAAGAGAACTGCTTCATAATTTGTTTTCTGAATGATGACTAAGTGGTCATAGGTGAGGGAATTATTCCATGAAAAAAATGTGATACTGGTAGATAGTTTTCTAGGAACTGGGAATGCAGGGAAATTAGGCATATGTTTATGAAAGGTGTGTGGAGTAACTCAATAATGAAGCAATTATTTCAATTACAATTTTGTATTTAAATGAAAAACAAAGAAACTTTGGGAAACGTAATAATGACATATACATATATGTGTGTGTGTGTGTGCATGTACGTGTGTGTGTGTGTGTGTGTCAATTGACCAGTAAATCTAAATTATATCTAAGTGTTTTAGTTTACATATGAGAAAAATTAAACCTATTATATGAACTCTTCCTATACTATGAAAGGTATAATCAAGCTAAAATCATTTTCAACACCCAAATAAAATTATATTTTCATGAAAACTTCTAGGTAGCTGATCAACCTGGTGCTCAGTGGGCTGATAAATATGTACCAAAAGCCAGTGAGCCAGAAGTACCAAACTTGAGAGCCACTAGTCCCATGTTTGTATTCCCAATATACAGCCTTGCCACACACCACTTCCATACTCCCTATGTCACTAACACACACACAATGTAATGCTTTAAAGTAATTTAACTTTGAGCTCACTTCTGCTTTTATTGTTGACTGGGCCTAGTAGGTGGCTTTTACTTAAATGCCTTGGGATTTTAGTCATACGACATCTGTTTCAGCTCATCTCAAGACTTTGTGGGGTATAACAGACAAAATGCCTTCTTTACTCTACTCACATGCTAAATGCCTCCATGTTCCCCTATGAAACCATGTTTTGCAGATGGGTAGCCCAGAATTCTCAATAAAAATGAGAAAGCACATTATTAGTTATCTTCAGGTCACTTATGGAATTTGTGAAGCCCAGTGCAAAAGAAAAGTTTGGGACCAAATCCTCTAAAATTATTAAAAATGTGAAGACAATGAGAATATGGTATTAAACTAAGCTCAAGGCCCTTCTAAGCATGCCTGTAAAGTGAGTGGTGGCTCTGTTATAAGACATGCCTGTGGCTGACACAATGTCAACTGTGCCAGTGCTCCACGAGAATGGTGTGTGTGTGTGAGCTACAACAAATCGTTGGTGGCTATCTTGAGGCTATGCTATCAATATACATTAAAATTTGACTGAGTTAATGGCCAATATTGAAAAGTTAGAAGATTTTGCACTAAAAAACAATGCATATTTCTGTTTTCACTTGAACAACATGAAGTTCAGCAGGATTAAACTGTCTTTGACTAGTAGCTGCCTCTTTCATTAGGAGAATAGATACCCATCTCCCTTTATGTATCTAAATATAATGTTTCCCAAGGGTTAGCATCTTGGCCATTGCAGGCATTTGGATTTTGTGTGCTATCCACATAAAGCAGTGTCTTTTACAAAATGATATACATTTTAATAACTATTGAATAAAATCAGGTATGCAATATCTTAAATGTTGTATATTTTAAATTTTGGTTTTGTGCATTTGTCACTTTCCTTTTGATTTATCACTGTATTCCTTTTAAGATAAGCTATGAAAAAAAAATTTTTTTTTTTTTTTGGTAACAGGAATTGAACTCAGGTCCTTGCACTTGGAAGGCAGGCCACCGAACTGCTGAGCTAAATCCCTGGAAGCTATGAATTTTTAAATTTAGTAGAAGAGAATATGATTACTTTAACAAAAATGAAAAAAATCACAAAGCTGTATTTTCTAACAATGACTTATTCATATTTAATTTCACATAATATGCTTTATCATGGTGACATATATATTTTTTAATCTAATTATTTTAGCTGTGGTTGGTTTTGTTTATGAATAATACCCCTTTACAACATAACAAAAAGGCAAATGAACAAGAAAAATCCCTACCAGTAAATATCTTACAAGTTGTACTCTACAGATTTTCAGAGCTGTTTGATGTACTCAGGTATTTAGGAGAAACAAGGACTTGCATATGTGAAATCTAACATCACAGTGTTAATCTCTTTTGGTGAAAAGAGTCATTTACAAAGATTTAATATCATAATTATATAAGCAGTTTCATTCACTATATTCGGCATTGTTTTTCATTATTGAAACAGTACTTTCAACATAAAAATACCATGTAAATGTTAAAGATCTATATATATTTATCTAACAACTATGAAATCATAACTATAAAATTACTTTCTTTTAATAAATTTCAATTATATTAATGTCCATGTGACTATGAAGAAAATATAGTCTAAATAAAATTTCCAAGAAAATTGTTTTACAATTATTACATAATGTTAAAACGAATCAATTCACAAATTAATAGATATTCATAAACAATTTTTCATTTAAAATGTTAATTTCTTAGAAAATATAGCTCAAAAATTTAACAATATATTTCTCTTCATGTATCCAAACATATTGTTCACATTCTAAATAGGATAAGTTTTTCCTAAGAAAGCAAATGTATTAAAATGTTATGTTCACAAAATGTTCATCTTCTCATAGAATTATATAAAAATTTATCCAAAGTGGACTTTGGCTGAATTTTTCCTAGGTGGTTTATTTATATTAATCTTACACACTTTAAGAATTGGAGTTTCAGGGCCGGGGATTTAGCTCAGTGGTGCCACTGCCTGCCTAGCAAGTACAAGGTCCTGATTTTGATCCTGGGTACGCCCCCAAAAAGAATTGCAGTTTCTTCACAGAATAAAGACAAAGGCAGATTTTTGGTAAGAGCAATACCGAAACAGAATCTGAAAGTTCTTTATTGGCAATATGTAATCACATTGCCTTCTTTTAAATGCCATCTTTGAAAGCAAATTTCGCTGACAAATAGGATGATTTCTTAAAGAGTAAGAATAGTTGAATAGTCATAACAGATAGATTGCTTTGGGTAAAATCCTATGAATAATTTGATCAATGTGTTTATTAGTTTTCTCATCTGCAAAATGAGGAGACTGACAGTGTCCAGAACTTCACGCTGTTCTGAGACTTACGAATGAAAAGCCTTTCAAAAAGGAGTGGCACCTAAAATTGATATAATTTTTATCCTCATCATCGTCATTGTTATTGTGATTTTGTGTGATACTTTGTTATTTTTCAGCGGTCTGCCCTAGAAAGCCAAAAGATGAAAAAGATTATGCAATCTAATATTTTCAAACTTTATTTTAACGGACTCCATGAGCCTTAGAAACGAAACTGAATGAAAGAGGAGCAGGGAGATGGGACAAAGTCAGTTAAGTAGGGGTGGATCTAGGGTCTGTGAGAAAGGCAGTAAGGATTGGACTCTTCAGTAGAAGGTCCTCTGGGTGGTAATTGTCTTTTTCCAGCTAAAGTGGTAAATGTCTGATCCTTCAACAGAATTATCCAATCATCATTTCTAAAGTAACTACTGGTCACATACACTCTACTTAAACTGTGTGTGTCACCAAAATAATTAAAAGAATCATACTACAGTGATATATGCACACCACGTTTATAGAGGCACAGTTTGTAATAGCTGAAACTTGGAAACAGCCTAATTGCCCATCAGTTGGAGACTGGTTAAAGAAGATGTGGTTTTTCTATAAAATGAAGTACTACTCAGCCATAAAGAATGAGAAACTAGAGACATTTCTAGCTAAATGGATGTATATTGAGGCCATACTCTTAAGTGAAATAAATAGGACACACATGTAAATACTGAACAGTTTCTCTGGTGTGAAAACTAAAAGTGTAAATAAGATTCAAATGGTGTAATTGACAATGTGAAATGGGAAGAAAAGGGCTAAAGGAGTAGGAGAAGCAGGAAGGGCAGGGGAAAGGAAGAAGGGAAAAGAAAACATATGAGAAATACCAAGAGTTATAAAAATTATTTTAAGATGTTAATATTTATAGTATGTTTTAAATTATATTTTTTCCAATGTTAAATTGTTGAGGAAACCTTTTTAAATGCTAAAGGTATGAAATGATATTGTTTTGAAATACTATTTTGTAGTCATGAGCAAAAATGTTTAAAAGCTGCTGACCGGTGTAACCAGGTATTCCTCAGGTTCTAAGATTATATGATTATAGTAAGGTAAAATAAAATTGCTTGATGTTTTAAAATATTTTATTAATACTGTTGTATATGTTAATCCAGAATTATTCTCGAACTATTTAGCATATGATCTTTAAAAATTTATTTTGAATTTTTTTTGTTCTTCTCTTTGGTGATTTTACACTCATTCTAAAATTAAAAAGTAACTAAGACCACACGTACGTACAAGTACATCTTGGACTACATGCGTATTTGTCTTTTGGTGGGTAGATAGGGTGATATGAAAAAATACAGGAATATTAATTAAAGCACTGTTTAGTGTACTAGAAAATTCCCTTTTGTAGATGATAATAATGAAATCCATTTGAAGTACTTAATTAAAAAGTGACATTTCACAGTTGTACCTCCATAATGAAAAGAAGCCTTGGAGGTTCTTTTAGGATACAGGCATTTTTATGTGAGGTTGAAACTAACAACATTTTGATGTAAAAATAGTTAATTAAAAAAATTTAAGTAGTAAGAACTCCCTGACTGGCCTGATAGGAGAGCAAAGGAAGAGAGAGCTGAGCGTTGAACAGCATGTTTCACCAATTCAGAACAATGAAAAATGCATCTGCCTAGACCCACATAGAGTAGTAACAGTTATTTTTGCCACGATGTTTGTTTTTGTTTTTGTTGTTGTTGTTGTTTTTGCAGCTGTATTGCGCTCTCCACAGAACCACTTAGCTATTTGTTGCTAATTCAGGAGCTGGAGGAATTACTGCACAGTTCATTTTTTGTTTTCTGGAAAAAGAGCCAGAGTTACAATGGAGACCTTGCTCCCAAGGTGAAGGTGAGAGAGACTGTCTATAATTTTAACTTTTTTTCTCTAAAATGGATTTACTGGCAAATACATATTTGTAAATGTATTCTAGTAAGGCTCATTTGCAAAGTTTCTGTTTTTTATTTCTTTCAAAAATATATCATACATATGAAACTGTGCAATATACATATTTATAATTTTTAAAATAACAATAAAACTGCACACAGATTAATAATCTTCAATAATACAGAAGATCCTAATAAGATTACTGACATTTAGAAATGGGAAGAAAGGAGCTAAAGGTGTAGGGAAGGTGGGATAGGTAGGGGAAGGGTAATAAGGGAAAAGAAAAAAATGCGAGATAATGAAAAGATGTAAATAAAGTGTTTGTAGATGGGGAGGGGAGGAGGGGGTGAAGGGAGGGCAGAGGTAAGGGGAAAAAATGAGAATCAAGACTTGTCATGTAGAGGTACAAGATGCCAACAATGAATGTAACTGTACTGTATCCCTAAAATGTACCAATAAACTCAATTAAAGCTGAAAAAAAAAAAAGAAATAAAACATAGGGCTGGGGATTTAGCTCAGTGGTTTGGTGGCCTGCCTTGCAAGTGCAAAGACCTGAGTTCAATCCCCGGTACCTCCCCCCCAAAAATAGAACATAATAGTACCACTGTAAAGTTTATTTTCTTTTAAAATAGCATCTAGGCCATGTTCTGTTTTCTCCCACTCCAACTAGAATGCAAATATTTTCAAAAATTATGTCTTTTAAAATTTTTTCAGCTGTCACTCACTTATTTTTAGTGCTGTCATTTTCATTAGACTCATGGTATTGTACAAATACTAATATCTTACTATAATCCAGCTTTGCTTAAAAATATATTATTGATAATTGTAACAAATGGTTCAGGGGGTTGAGATTACCCCAGCAGGTCACAGAAAGCAAAGAGGTGCACACTTTATTCACCTGGGCAGAGGTGGACTGACAGCAAGCGAGAGGCCATCAACCCTGAACAGAGAAAAGGCAGGAAGCTTTATGGGGCGTTAGCAGAGAGGTCCGGCACACCTGTCAGGGGTAGGAGTCAGGGCAGATCTTTGTGGATGGGGTCCCTACAGCGACTTGGCATTGAAAAGATGTGGTACTTTGTAGTTGTTATCTCCACGTTGGGAACATCCCTTCCTGTGTTCTATGCTCTATCTGCTCCCGGATAGCTTTTCTTGGGCAGAGACAGCCACCTGCATTGGCTGCCTGCTTTGTTGCTTTTTTTTTTTTTTTGGATCTTCTCAAACTGTAGTTTGGAATTAAAGAGCATATTTATTAATCATTTCAGGGCCAGGTCAAGCCTGACAATTATGAAATGAAATACATATAGATATTCAGGTCTAAAGATGTAAAAAATTATAATTTTATTAGTTTTAAATGTAGGTTGGTTTTTTGCTTTGTTTTTTGTTTTTCTGTTTTCATGACAAAGACACCTGTTCCAGAAAAGACTTTTGCATTCTGGAAACGGTAGCTTACTTTCAGTAATTGTGCTTTAAGTGTGTATCCTGTGAAATTTTGAAAAAAAATGTCAATGTTTCCAACTATAGTTTGCCTATATTGTTTTACTTAATCATCTTCCTTTTCCAGGTATAAAATACAAAACATGTTGTATAGTCTACTATAAAGTTCATTTGACTCTAGTTTGTTGGGATTTGTGTTATTTCTGCTCAACTGTACTGACCACTAAACCCCCGAGAAAAATCTACTTTAAAAAAATGTAACATTTGTATCTGCTTTGTGTCATTCACTACCACTGATCCAGATTCTGTCCACCTTAAAACAGTTCCCTCTCTATACTAGAATATAGTGAGTCTCATTTCCTTGACTTCATGAGATTTTTATTACATGTACCTGCCATAAATTCCATCGTGCAATAATCTTTTGTATTCCATATATATACGTGTACGTGTATATATTTATTACATGTTCTATCCATAAATCAATAAGTTAGAAAATTTTTAAAACCGTCTTTATGAATATTAGAGAAGTGCAAGGTACATTATCAGTCCTGACATTAATATAAGCTTTAAGCCATTGCTACCAAACTCTAAGGCAATCCAGTGCCATCTTCAAAACATTAGCACAGTTGTACTATTAATTTATCAGCTGGAGTGGACTTGATAAGCTGTAATGAAAAAACAGTTGAGTCTTTCTTACTAGTTCCCTTTTAAGCATCTCTGGCAAATTGTTTTCCTCCCCCTGATTGAATAGCTCCTAATACGTTTTCTGAGTACTTTGCGAATTAAGGAATTCTCTCATATCTTGTATCTAAAAATCTAATATCTGATATCAAAGCTTTCCCATCTAAGGTTTCTTGTTTAGTGTAAATCTTCTCCTCCCCTAAATCATACCTGGCCTAGGCACAGCAACTCACTACCAGGGAAGCAGGGACCTGGGGATACAGTTGATATTTTCTCCTGTTCTTCTTCCTTTCTGTGTATCGCTTTTCATATACTGTGTTACTCTGTCTCTTTCCAAGGAATTAAGAGAGGAAAACAAGAGGGACATGAAGTTAGAATGATCTCCCTTGAACTGTTAGAATTTTTACGTTTTTCAAGGATGGCTTTGTTTAAGATTGGAGAAGGTGATTCAGGGGAACGCAGTCCCCGTTCTTTGCATCTGTATGAACACACCAGTACACACAGGCTGATAACATGCAAGGATATTCACACTTAGGCACTTCTCTGACACAGAAAACATCAAACCTTCTGTTCATTCTGAATCCGGAAGTAACTATGAGGAGCCCTATTGGCATGGTCCTTGTACCTAGCTTTTGCAGTGATAAGGAGAGGGGCAAAGAGAGTGTCTTACTTCTCTGAAGATGGAATCTTGTCTAGCACATGGCCTCATATGTAGGAATGGTAGAAGTCAGATTTTCTAAGTGTTTGGAATTCCCACATTCAGAGCCATTCATACCTTTTTCTGAAATTCAAACAAGTGTTAATAGGCTTCCATTATTTATTTTTGTTATGAAGACCTAGAAGGATTTGTAGGTAAGATCTTAAATGACTTCATTGTAAAACTCTATGTTAGGTCCTGGGATATGAGCTGTCTGTTGTTAACCTTATGAATTGGCTACTGTTCATACTATAATACATATATCAAAGAAGTTAGTTTTTCCAGATCATAGACCCCTGGGAGAGAGTTTCCTGACCCTTGTTCTTCAGAATCACCAGATTGCCTCCTTAGTAAATCTGTTTTACTTTGTTAACAGCATTTTGCATTGTAAAGAGTGATATGAGCCACATTTGAGAGGTATATTATTCTCAACCTGCTCTGACCATTTGAATCTCACTTATTATATCTGTTAAGAGAAAATAATCTTAATAATACTGCCTCAAAGATTTATTGTGATAATTATGCTCTATAAAACCTGAGGGCAGGGACTATGTCGCACAGTGCAGGAAACATAAAAACACTTAATATTAGCAGAATTGAATGATATCTTACAGATTTAGATAAGAAATTTTCCTTAACTTTATTTTTTATGGAGCTTCTTTCTCTTTTAGCCTCTCTGCAATCAATAAAATAGCATTTAGAAGAGCTACATAAAGTTTAAAAAGAAAATGTCAATTATCTTAAGTCTTATTTTTACAGAATTCTCTGTATAAAACTGTCTACATTTGCTGGTAAAATAGTCCAATTTTATATGATCAATACTGAAGTTTTACATTGACTTGACAAATTAGATACATCCCATTTAATACCCATGCAGAAAAGTAGCACGTTCTTACTTTTACCTCACAGTTCTACTTGCATAATTGAATGGCTTGTGATCACTTCCGATGGAAGAAAAATTGGTGCCAGTTGCCGGATGAACTATCTGCTTGTCATCAGGGGCTTACAATCTGAGCACCATAAGGCTGATGTCATTTATTTTGCGTTCCTGCGCATTCTTCCTTGCCTGCAATTACCAGCTTAGTTGTACATTCGCCTTACAGGAATGTGGAGAATCTGGCAGGCTGTCGGTTTTGCGCACACCATCTCAGAATCAGGCCACACACTGAGACCTTTAATTGCAGTTACCTTTTGCTGGGAGGATCAGTGTTATGGACTTTTGATTCCATGGTTAAGATAGAACGTTTTACTGATGATCATTGTTGTTTACAAAAAAAAAAAAAAAAAAAAAAAAAAAAAAAAAA
>NW_022900924.1:34843837-34853966 GCF_012274545.1 Fukomys damarensis
AAAAAAAAAAAAAAAAAAAAAAAAGATGAAAGAAGAGCAATTTAAAATCACCCAAATCATTTCTAGGAGGAGAAAATCCTCTTTTATTAAATTGCAAATGTGTCCAGTATGTTTTTTCAACCAAATTCCTTCCTAGAATGCCTTCAGATCATAGCTGATGGAAACAGAGGAAGCACAAACTACTTATGTGAGGAGAGAACAGCCATGTCAACACCTTCACCTGACGCTTTGGAAAATGTTGAATGTTTTAGCTTAGAAATACAGCACCTACTGGGAGAGCTGTACTCTAATGTTATCTATCAAAAATGTAAATTGCATTTTACTCCAGGTGGGGCTGATTATTCTAATTATTATTATTTACTGTTTTTAGCACCGTCAATTCCGGTGAAAGAGTTCAAGTTAGAGGAGGACTGTTATTTTCATATTTCCTGAGCAGCATCGATTGGTATGGCTAATATTTTAGCAGTGAAAAGCAAAATGTAAAACTGCAGCCTGCTGTGAAGGGAAGTCTACACATAGAATGAAAACTGCAGGGACATACTCATAAATATTCATTAAAGAGGGTTTCATTGAAAATGAAATTTAAGTACTTAAGGTAATGCAATACCAGTAGGTGAAAAGCTATTTCACCTCAGCTCAGGAAACGAGATAGAATGAGATCATCTGAGAAAGGAAGGTAAAGTTTAGAGCATGCCATTTGTTACTCAAAATGTGAATTAAGCAAAATGAGTGTTCATTTAATTGTCATACTTTTCCTGGTATTTCTAAAGTCCAATACTCTGACTATAAGGAAAGACAGAGGTTTAAGCCTTGTATCATCACATGAATTTGGGAGATGATTTGAAGGTTTGAGTTCCCTACGAAGAGGCAAGGAAGTATAGTCACAGGAACTGGCACTGTCTTCTTAAAATCTGTGTAGCCTCAGTAAGTCACTAAGCTCTTCAGTATTGTTTTCTGCCTATAAAATGAAAAGGCCACTATATTCTCACTACATATTCTTTATTAGGGAGAGTGCATGTGTATGTAAAAGTATTTTTTAAAACTATAAAGGACCATGAAATGACCTATTTTTATAATTTCCCAGTATTCGATTCAGCAACTTTATAGAGCTTAATTCTCCTTAGATTGCTTAATTCAGTGACTTTTTTTACATTCACCACCTTTTCAATCAACAAATATTAAATAAAAACCCATGATGTTCCAAACATCAACATACAGATTGAGAATAAATCAATTGACGAAACAATATTCTCCACAGTCATGGAGTCTGTGTTCTATTTAGGGAAAGTCAAGAATATGATAACTATAAAATTAAAATGTTACTAGGACAGAAGTGCTTTGAAGAAAAAGTATGGAGTTGACATTGTTGTATGGTGAGTGACAAGGGCACAGAGGCATTGGGTGCAGTGTTTTCAAAATAGATTGGTTATGGAAGACATCAGTAGGAAAGTAGTTAAAGATAGAGTTTAAGTAAAGAAGCAAGTTCTATGGATATTTAGGAAAGAGCATAGCAAGTGCAAAGACCCTGTGGTAGGAGTTTGTTCTGAATATTCAAAGAACAGCAAACCTGAATACTTGGAAAAAAAGTAGATGAAAGAGGGAGGATGAGTAGGTTAGAGAGTAGGAGAACAAATATCAGTGGGACTTGCAGATCACTGAAGAATTTTACCTTTATTCTGCATTGCCAAAAGAAAGGAAATTACTAGAAAGATTTGAGAAATTGTAATGGGATTTGACCCATTTGTTAACAGGATCACTTTGGTTTGCATGTGAAGAAGGTAAAGGGACCAGGTACAGAATATTGTAGTAATCCAAAGAGAGAAGGTGGTGGGTTGGAAAGAGGCTGCAGCATTAAGAGCAATGCCTTTGGTGGTGTAGAGAAAATCACCTGTTCATAGCTTAGATGAGATGTGATAGGACCCTCAAAGGCAGGAGAACTTTAAGGCTTTTGCTCCTGAGCTAATGGCGAGGTTGAGTTTGTATTATTGAAAGAAGGTTTTGTTTGTGTCACTTTTTTTTTAATGTGTCTGTGTCTGGGTGATCACACAGCCTTAATTCAGGTGAGTTATTTTGTTTCTGTTTTCTCTCAGTTATTTGTACTGCATTTGCTGTCCCCACCATTACCAAGTTAAAAAGTGGTACAATGTCAAACTGACATGTCATTGTGCCACTGGTTAGTTTTTAGTATTTTTAAAATTAATACAAACTATAATTCCTCTTTATATATTAATTATGCTTTAAATTATTGAGTTATGTTATGTGAGGAAACTCTTCTGCTATGTTATAAGTAGTCCAGGGCTGCTAGAGAGCAACAAGTTGCATGTAATCAGAAAATAGTAAACTGAGTTGGGTGTGGTGGTGCATGCCTATAATTCAGGTACTCAGGAAGCTGAGCCATGAGGATCTCAGTGTATTTTCGGACAGATTTGGCTAAGTAATGAGTTCTAGGCCAGGCTGGAATAAACAGTAAGACCATGCTCCCTTCTCAGAAAAAAAAAAAAAAAGAAAAGAAAAGAAGAAAAAGAGAAAATGAACCAATCTTCAACAGAGGAAACCCACTCTTCTGTAAGAGAAAAGGGAGGTGTACTTTATGAAAAAAAAAAACTTGGTTGTATAAGACACCAAGTCATCCAAATAATAATCCAGAAATGTCATAACTCTTAACCTGCTAGATACCCAAAATACTGAGTTCATGTTCTCTAAAATCAAACAATGGATTCTAGGAATGATGGAGGTTATGAGTAGGAAGAATTTGTTGAGTGAAAGATGGCTTCTGTCTAAGACACAGACAGACAAAAAGGGAATCAGCAAGTGGGTTGCCTGCCCACCGCACTTTTCACAGTTGTCCTATTGAGTAAAGCCATGAAGTGAGGTAGGTACAAGGTAGGACAAAACTATAGTCAACTAATGAGGTTACAAGTATTGCACTTAGGTAATATTGATCTAATTAGAAATCATGAGGTGGGGCAAAACTATGATCAACCAATAAGATTACAGCAAGTATAGTTGCTTAGGTAATATTGATTAAATGAAGATCAAATGGGGAAGCTAGTCATGTAGCAAGGATAAAACAAGGATTTCCCAAGTAGGAATGGGCTAGGTAGATTTTAGTCTCTGCCCAAGATGACTGATACCCATTTCAAACGTCAATCGCTGCTATTCATCCCTGGGGGGGGCGGTATGTAAGTGTAGTACTTTTCCCTTTTAATAAGGCCTACCTTCAGTGAATGTGTCTCAATTGTTTTTTACGTTGAGGGCCCAGCCCTACCCAACTGACTTATCATATATTCTAACTTAGCTGTTTTCAATGGTAGGATTTGTCAGGATTTATCTACAAAATAAATCTTAGGAATAGAAAGGAAGGTGTCACCACCTATGCCGTTGTTCAAGAGCACGGTTGAGGCAGTCATATCTGTAGTAACTGAGAAGTTGTCATATGTGAACAGTCTCGGGGGAGTATATATTTGGGGAGAGAGGTCAGAGGGGGAGATTATTAGCCAGAAGGAGTTAATAAAACAGTCTTTCTTTGTTATTTTGACTAGATTTATGGTTTCCTGACATTTCTTAGAGGTGAAGAGGATTGTAAAAGTTAGCATTTCTGAAGGCTGTCTGGCAGGTGACTCTCTGAGGGCCATGGAATGAGCCCCACAATTGTGTGATGAGTCAAATGGATGTGATTCATTCTAGACCCCAACTGCCTCAGGGCTGACTGTGTTATAGTTTAGCTCGTGTGTAATGAACGTGAGGGTATTTGGGAGGTTCTTTTGGTATAAATCAAATTAAAAGAGAATAGATTAGTTTAAGCAATAGAGCTGGCAAAGATGGCAAACGATGGTGGGATAATTTTTGAAAAATGCCCAAATGGTCATAGGAAATGCAAACAACAAAGCCTAAGAAAAAGCAGCAGGGAAGCTCAGGACACCTTAAGAACAAACAGGAAAGACATAGTAAAGTGTTGGAAATGACTCTTTGGAATAACTGAGTGATCAAATGGGAAAAGTAGGGTTAATTGTGTAAAAGATAAAAAGGAAAATGAAGTAAACATTCAGAGAGGCATAGCAGTCACACAGCAAAAGGACTCAGTTGGCTCCCAGTGTGTGATAACAATGAGAGATCTGAAGTTCAGTGAAAGGCAGGGGAAAGGAATAAGAAAAGTAGTGTCAGAGAAACTTCATTTTAGAGAACCTGGTTGCCCCCATTAAATCAGTTAAGATAAAAATATACTTCCAGTAGTAGAATGCCTCATAATATACCACATGTATGTAGTCAGGGATATAAATTATAAGGCTCTATGGACAAAGGGAGTTTGATGACCTCCATTGGGGGTTCTAAGGTCACAAAAATGACCAAAGGGGTAACTATCTCCAGTAATAAACAAAGACGGCCAGCATTATTTTTGCTTGCCACAAAAATCCCAAGCAAATGGGAATGGTTACTGCTTGAGAGGACACCAGGCCCTTTAAGAGGAGTCGTATTTTATTTGGCATTGTTCCTCCTGAGCTTTTATAGATCCTCTTTCAGAAATATATAATGAGATGACAATGACTATCAGTTAAATTGTCTGAGCTTTCTTGTGATATTTTGTCTACTTTCCCCAAATTTAGATAAAACTCTTATTAATCATTGACTAGGTTTTTCTGTATTCTGAAAAATATCAACCAGATTCTCAATGCATTCCAGAAATGTTAATCTCATATATATCTCAAAATCTCAAAGGCTTAACTTGGTTTTGAGATTTTTTTTCTCAAGATATTCCACATTTAGGATGTTTTTCTTATATATTAATAAATAAACATGTCATCCATTGAAAGGGAGATGTTTAACAACTGAATGGTATGCCATATTATTCTCTGTATTGGGGAGGTAGAAAAAAACTGCTAAAATCTTACCAAAACTTCCTAAAATCATTAGGAGAAAAAATTATGTAGGAGTAAAGCAACTGTACATAAAGGAACAATTTTAATTGACCTCTAAAAGTTTTACAGAATTGTGGAAAAAGAAAATTTGGGATGTTTTACATAAAACATATAAAATTACAAATTCTAAGGTTCTATTCCATGTTGTTTTATGGCCAAGTTTGCAGGAAAGAGTGAATACAGGTATTAATGCTTTTGCATTTATGCAAATATTTTTTATTCCATGCCAACCACAACTTGTATTAATATGATAAAACTCAAATGGAGATATTTTAATGGAGATAAGAATTACTATGAATAGCTACCTTCTCATTGGATTCTTTACCTTTATGTCTGTTTCTTGAAAAAAAAGTTCATGTTGTACACTCTATTTCCAATATCTAAGATGCCTCCACTATGTTCTTTACCCTGCAAAAGAATATCCTACAAATTCAAAAAAAATGAGTAAGGGTTTTTCTTTCTTATAAATCAATATTCTAAATTTTTTCTCTTAAAAGTTTTTGTTAAATCTGTCTTGATCACAAAATTAACCTTTAATTAAGAATTAAATCACAAGACAGGTTGAGACCATAGCTTTATCACCAACTTTTTATTTTTTTTTAATATGTGATGAAGTTGATTTAAAAGCCTAGAAATATCTCTTTAAAGACACAGGAGAATAAGCATACTGGTGCCTATTTTTTCATTAAAAGAACTCCTGTTTTGGGTATTTTATTTCAGGTTCTCTTTGAGTACTGATAGAAATTTTGTGAGGTATATATTATAACTTCCATCATACAAATACAGAAAATAAAAACTGATTTCAGCTCAGCTCTTGCTCCTAATTTTTGAGCCAATTTCTCTTTTTTCTGGAAGTTGTGGATGTTTTTCTTTTTATTTCCATTGCCTTAATTTAGATCTTTACCATTTTGCATCAAATCCAAACAATTTACTAGCAAACAAATCTTTTCATGATGTTATTCATTTCAGCTTTTTATAGTTAAACTACTTGTGAATTTTGCTGGTTGACGGACTTACCCAAGATCATAGAGCTTAAAATACCAGAGATGGTGTTTAGCTCTGCTAAGTCAATGAAAGTTACAATTCTTAGTTAAAATCTTAGAACAAAAATCAATAGTTAAAGTCTAATCTAAAACTTTTCTTTTATGTAGTCTAGCATAAAAATATGGATTTTTATACCTTCCCTGAAGGTCAATAGATGCTAGTTTTATTGAAACCCAAGAGAAATGAAAAATCCAATAATGCCACTCCTACACAAAGTTAGCCAAGTTTCATTCCCTTGAAGTTCAAAGCAGCTGATCCCATTTGTCATGAGAGGATTGAGTCCACATACACACATACACACACACACACACACACACACACACACACTTATTAAATTGACTCAGACCTAATAAAGTCCATTAAAACAAGAAATTAGGTTACAGATAGACTAGCTAGTTTATCTAAATATTTGTTTCAAATTGTCTATATGTGTCTTTGCTTGTTTAACTAATGGTTAGTAAAATTAAAAAAAAAAAGTTTTCCAATCATGGGGGCTCACATAATTAGAATTGGTAAACTAAGTAACAATATTGATTTGTTTTATCACTATACATTTGCAACATATAATGGTTTTGTCGGAGGGGGAGGGTCAGGAGGAAAATTGAAGGGGTCAAAATGATCAAAATATGTTATATACATGTACCAGTCTTTCCATGAGGGAGTGAGGCGCTAATACAGATTTTGACTCTCCAAAGACACACGAATCCCCAGGTATGATAGAAAGTCTTTAGCCAAAGCTGTTTTGAGTAAGATAAATTTTCTTAAGCACTTTTTTACGGATATCCCCACATGGAGAACACTGGATAGCTGCCAGTTTTTCTCATTGTTGTGAATGCTTTTGTGCAACATTGTCATTTATTTCATAACCATCGAAGAATTTCCACATTGATATTATTTTTTCATTATGTTATTCATTGTGCTATCTTGTTGTCATAATATCAACTCTTTAAGAGGTATGGTTTTCTATTTTAATGCCATCTTTTCGGATACTTACTATTCTCATCTGCAGCTGGTAAAACGACGTATTTTTAAGCCACTAAGACATTGGTCAGCAATCAATAATAGCCTTCTGCCAATATGTGTATACCTCACAAGCTTAGAATATCTTAAAATAATTTTAAATGGTAAAAAGTTAAAATAAGACTATATCAATTCATGTAAAACTTAAATTCAAATTTCAGCGTCATACATTTTTTTCTGGGAATATGACCATTCCTTTACCTGACACGTGAGACTGCTTTGGGCTGCAATAGCAGCACTGAGCAGCTTTAAGAAACCTCACAGCCCCATGTCTCTAAAACCTTCCATACCTGAATCTTCACCATAAAAGTCGGCCAAACCTAGTCTAAGACAATAATCTTCACATCTTCCAGGATTCGCTTCAAGTGAGGCATTTCCATGTCCATTTTTTCTACAATGTACCTCCTTTGACTGACTTTTTTCAGTCTTCGCTCAGGGCTTTGAACATCCTGTATATTACTGAAGTTGATAACTTCAGCCACTACGGTGAGTAAAGACATAAGTGCAAGAAATACTTTCTTCAGTTTAAAATTTCTAACACATGCCTCTGTTGAACGAAGGGGTCTGAAAAACTCATTTTAAAAGAAAATGTTCTTCTTCCTCAGATTTATAATTAAAAGATTATGAAATTTGTTCCAGAGGCCTATGTAAGATCTGTTTCATACACTGAATAGTGCTAATTATACCAGTGTCACAGGTTTCTTGTAAAGTATAAATATGATAATGAATCATATTTCAAAGCCATTATTCTAACTACTTATAACAAACAATGCTTTTTAATCTCCCTGTCTGTACCTTCAAAAATCCTAGTAGCGGGCCGGGGATTTAGCTCAGTGATTCCGCTGCCTGCCTCGCAAGCACTAGGACCTGAGTTCAATCCACACTAAAAAAAAAAAAACAAAACAAAACTGGTGAACTCTCTGATGTCTTAAAGTTAAAATCAGATCTGGAATTCTGTGTAATAGGTCTAACAAAATAGCCCAATTGAAAATGGTCATATATAAAAAGCATTTGTTTTAGTTTTTCAATTTATAAATCCAATCTCTGTTTCTGCTTTCTCTTTAAAGACATCATTTTACATCTTAAGAATGGCCATATACGTGCCTACGTAATATCCTCCCGCACAAGCACCATGTATTTCATGTTTATCATGGTGTATTTATTTTGCATTATTTCCATTTGCTACACCATAAGTTGAGATATTTCATGTTAACAAGCACAATAAAAATTATTTCTCAGCTGGGTGTGGTGGTGCACCCCTGTAATCCCAGCACTCGGGAGGCTGAGGCAGGAGGATCGCTGTAAGTTCGAGACCAGCCTGGGCTACGTAGTGAGTTCCAGTTCAGTCTCAACTCCATAGTGAGACCCTGTCTCAAAAAACAAACAAAAAAATTATTTCTCAGCTGGGTGTGGTGGTGCACCCCTGTAATCCCAGCACTCGGGAGGCTGAGGCAGGAGGATCGCTGTAAGTTCGAGACCAGCCTGGGCTACGTAGTGAGTTCCAGTTCAGTCTCAACTCCATAGTGAGACCCTGTCTCAAAAAACAAACAAAAAAATTATTTCTCATATTTATTTTAGTACTATAAGGCTAATTATTTCTAAAGAGTATGATACTACAGTGAACCTATGTAGATGACCATGGCAGATGGCAGCCCTTGACCATGATTATTGAAATTTACTCCAGCACTCTCACAAGTTTCTAAATTGAAATTCTCAGCTTAAAGGGTAGTACAAGATTGAAGAAAAGACCTTTCACGTGAAAGAACTTGTGTAAGTTTGCATCAGTTACTATAATGGTTCCATCACCTTTTATGTCTTCAAGGTACATGCTAAGTATAGAATCAGATGCTTGCCATGGAAACTCAGCCTTAGCTCTTGAGTAACTTGAATGAGCAGTGAGCTTTTGCTGATGTGCACCGGGTTTGCATCATGATCAAGAAATAATTGTTGAATTGAGCCTGAGATTTAGAGACTCTGCTCCTGCATTGAAACTTAGAACACTTTTGTTTATATTGCTGTTATATACAAAGTATCAAGGAGGTACAAAAGAGGACATTCTAGCGTACCTTCCCATTTGTTATAAATAGGATTAAATAATGATTCATTAGTCATTTACTTTGTTTTTCTAACTTAGCTTGACAGGAGAATGAGAATAAACACTTTCCAGATTATATGAGGTCCCTGCTTCTTTTCTTCTTCAAATTTCATCTGACCAACTCCTACAGGGAGAACTATTGATAAGAATCAACTCACGTGTTCCTTGGATCAGTGCTGTGTAACAAACTTTGGTGGCAAGAAAAAGTTTAGATTTCGTGATCCACACTCCACACAACATGCTACCTCAGGGATAGTATTTGGGTTTAAGTGAGTAAACAAGTGTTTCTAGACGTAGTTGATTATAATAGCCAGGTCTCCATGGTTGGGACAAAATAAATAATATTCACAATTTAAAAGTGGAGAGACTTAGCATGGCTTATGTTTTAAAAGGGTTCAGTCTACACTTGGTTGGCTCCCAGGCAGAAAGAGCATGATGGAAGGGTGTAGTAGAGAAAGCTATTCACCTCGTGGTGGGTGAAAGAAGACAGAGCAGTGGAAGAGGCCGAGAAGGAAGGAGGTGAGGAAGACAGAAAGAGACATACTCTCTACTCCACGCTCCATACTCCATACTCCACACTCCAGCGGCTCCTGTCCTTTAACTGGGCCCCACCTTCTAACAGCACATTCAGCAGCAAACTCCTCCATGGATTAATCCATTGATGGCTACAGAACCCTTGTGACCTGAGCTTTTGAAAGCCCTACCTCTAAACAGATGAGCATTTTGAGTGGTATGTGAGATCTAAACTATAAGACTGGACAACGCCATCGCAAAGGAAACTTTTACAAGTTAAAATATTTTAAAAACAGTACTGAATCCATGAGGAAAATTCAAGCCACATCAAAAAGTTATAGGCTGAAAACATTGTTTCTTCCTTAACACACTATAAGGCTTATTCTAAGAAATAATTATTGTTCATAGTTTCTGTGTACATATATGTGTGTATAGGTAGATAAATATATTGCTAGCACAGGATGAATGCATAAATATAGGTAGTATACACTATTATTTTGTCATATTTCTAAAAATAAATTTATTTATTATACCATTTTTT